>NC_056726.1:774711594-774996594 GCF_019279795.1 Protopterus annectens | reverse complement strand
CGATGGAAAACAGTTGTAGCAGCAACACCAATCACATATCAATATGGTACAGTATGGACTGCACAGTGAAAATATGTATTATGTGACTGTCACACAAGGTGACATAACAATGGGGAAGATATCTGTGTGAGATAAGCATTTTTACATGAACAATGCAGAGGACATCTATCAGGGATGTTATATACAATTGTGGTAGGGTGCATATTGTGAAGTTGTGCAAACTGATTTCCCTGAATATGAATGTAATCTCAGCACATCTTCCAGTAAGTGGGAAACAGGTAAAGGTTCATGGACAACATTAAAAGAAGCATGCACAATCATGGACAATATCAAAATAATACCACCAGTAATTTTATACCCGCGGTAGTGGTGCTGCGGTAGCGTTGTCGCCTCACAGCAAGACGTTGTCCCGTTCGATTCTCAGCTAGAGCATCTTCTGTGTGGAGGCATACGTGAATGGGCGTGCCTTTGTCGAAGGTTGTGCATCAGGGCTGGTAACTCGGCACATAAAAATCCACTACCAAACATTAGCGGACCGGAGTTCGCTGTGGCAACCCCTAACCGGGATAAGCCAAAAGACACAACAACAACCACCAGTAATTTTATGTCTCTGACATAACATATGTGATTTAACTTGATCAGAGATGGTTCTGCACACACTTGTAGGACTATTATGGCATGTCTGCACTCTATGAGGGTAATCATGCACACTGTCCTGACAGGAGGTGTTAGAAGGGACACTACTATACCTGTATGTGATATTATGATTGATACAGGCAGGCTGACTGATGTGCATGGTATATATATATATATATATATATATATATATATATATATATATATATATATATATATATATATATATATACACTGCATAATCCACACTGTCATGAATGTCATCCATGCCATTAATGTTGTCAAACAGCGATATATGTACTATGTGCATCACTGGAACAGGTATCACACATGCATCTGGTGTAACAACTTGATGGAGGTTCTGCACCATCAGACAGTAATGTTTATGCCACAAAAAGAATAACTAGGTATGACCAATAAGATGAGTGACAGCTCACTATGGCAAAGGTTTTGCACTTCAGTTACACATCACTGGAAGATGTGTATTGAGGTACATGAAGAAGGGTGCATTGTACTCAATTATTGGTATGATGAAGGATGTAAACTATGGAGGTATTATGGCCTGTGATGTGGATGTCCTTCACATAGTAGCTGTGTTACATATAAGGGAGTAGTCATCACTGTGGCCACATGCTGATGGACATTCCACATACGGTCTACCCCAGGACACAGGTCACATACCTGTTGGTCTGATTATATGGTGTGATGTCTACATTATACTTTGGTTGTGTGTTTGTTTTCATGATGTAACAAATCCGCCCCCATGATTTTGTGTTATTGCAGGTGTTGTCATGGCTGTGGCAGCAATCTTTGGTGTGTTTTTTTATTGTCTGCATTATACTAATATCACAGCTGGAATCAATGATTGCCCACAATCTGTAGTGTTTCAGACAGCTGTTTGGATGCAGGATGTGTCTGTCATTTGTGATGTATGTGACTTAAATAATGGACAGGAAAGGGCCTAGCAGACAGCCCTGATGTATGGACCTGATCACCAGACCTGAAATATATGTCACGTCACACATTCAAGATATTTCGATGCCATGTATGTGATACAGTGGTCTACCTACTTGGTGATATAGGTATTTATGGCCACATCTGGCAGTGTTGAGTAAATACCTCAGTGTGGATTTGTGTCAAATGCCTTGGGCATGTCAAGTTTAAAAGGATGATAGTGTTGTCATCATGCATGCCCTTGATAATCTCTTTGAGGAGATCTAACAGATGTAAGAGACATGGCGTAGCATTAACAACTCACACAGGTCTATTTCACACAGCTGGGATAGTACTAGTGTCCATTTAGAAAAGGTCCATGATGACATGGTCTTCCTCACAGATGAGAGTCAGGATGTGTCTATACATGCATGCATTGGGTGATGTCCCCCTCCAACTCACATGGATGCATGTTTATGTACATCCTAATATAGGAACATAGTCTTTATGAAGGGTGTTTTAGAGTGTGTATTCAAAAATGTCAGGAAGGTGTATATGCTAAGCCATGCAATAGGCGATCAGTGATGTTGTCACAGCCCATTGATTCTGTATGATAAAAGTGGATGAAGGTAAGACAGTGCATACTGCCTATCCTGATCTGGCCTAGGGTTTGGACACAATCCCCCACATAGATATCATTGAGAAATTCTCCCAGCTATGGATTAACCCTTATGTCACAAGATGGGGAACCAATTGGTTCACTGACAGAACACTCATTGTGAAAGTTGGTGCATTGACCTGTAACAGCAGAGCTGTCACCAATGGCATACCACAGGGATTTCTGCTTGGCCCCTTACTGCTTGGAATATATTTCTCGACAGGTCAGACTAAGTATACAGCCACTGGCTTATTTCATTTGCTGATTCTTGCATTCTGGGTGCAATCATTGAGTTTAGCTATGATGATAACATACTAGTGGAAAGGATAACACAAAAAAATGAGTGGTGACCAAGCCAAACAGTCTACAAATCAATGAAAAAATATGTATTTAATTTGCCCTTCTCCAAAGTGGAATCCCCTGCTAATTACAGTATTGACAACAGTCCCGCTATGTTGAAACCCAGTGATGCAAGCACTGGGAGCACTTCTAGATGGCTATCTGAACTTTGACCACAAAGTATGGTATTGAAAACTTATGTTGTGCACATCATAAGACATGCCATCGTATTCAGGTCTGAGGATTATATTAAAGCACTGTACTAGAACCTCATTAGAACACTAATATAGTATAATGTTCTCTTTTGCATAAACCTCACCAGACACATGAAGCAGCTGGGGAGATCACAGGGGTTTCTCACCAGGCAAACACAGGGGGCTAAAAACCATGCCATAGTGCTGGTGGATAGACTGAAAGCCATGTCACTGTAATCTGTATTGTATAGGATGACGTGACTTCTGTCTGGCCTCCAGGCCAGTGTCTGGCCCTGCCGTGGTGGGAAGTTTACATTCACAAATCAGACATAGCTGATGACATCAGCAATGTCTGGTGAGGAAATATGGTACTAACAGTGTCCCACATTCTGGTGTAAATGGCTTTTTGTATTATCAAGCAAGTACACAAATACACACATGCACACACACACACACACACACACACACACACACACACACACACACACACACACACACACACCCCAATTGAATTCAGTAAGAAGAGAATGCCTACTTATCTAAGTACACAGTCTACAGAATACTGTATTTAAGGCAAGCACCACAGCTCAAGTCTGACTTGAACTGTCTCAGACAACACTTTATAGCTGATGACACCAGCAGTGTCTGGTGAGGAGAATAACAGTGTCCACATGCTGGTGTGAAAGGTTCTATGTAATATCAAGCAAGTGCATAACCGCGTGTGTGGACACACACACACACACACACACACACACACACACACACACACACACACACACACACACACACACACACACACACACACACACACACACACACACACACACACACACACACACACACACACATATCCCAGTTGACTGAAGTGAGAAAAGAATCCCTACCTCTCTAAGTACACACACTACAGAACTCTGTATATAAGGCAAGTGCCACAGCTGAAGTCCAACTTGGACTGTCTGCAACAACACTTTATAGCTGAAGATATCAGCAGTGTCTGGTTAGGAGAATATGGTAATAATGGTGTCCCACATGCTGGTGTAAAAGGCTCTCTGTAATGTTAAGTAAGTACACAAACACACATACTCCAGTTTACTGCAGTGAGAACAGAAACCCAACCTATTGAAGTACACAGACTACAGAACTTTGTATTTAAAGCAAGTGCCACAGCTCAAGTCTGACATTTACAAGGCTGCAGGACAACTTATAGTGGATGGCATCAGCAGTGCATAAGGGGGAAAAGATGTCGGGAGGCCTGCATGAACTGGATATGTAGGCATGTGCAAGTGTCAAAATAATGTCAATTCATGGGATTGGAGTGGTAACTATAGGATGCTCATTTATGTTCTTCTGGCTAGACATACACACACACACACACACACACACACACACACACACACACACACACACTTGACTGCAGTGAGAACAGAAACCCCTACCTAAGTATGCAGACTACAGTGCTCAGTCCATTACAAAAGCACCATGGCACAAGTCTGACTTTTACAAGGCTGCAGGACAAATTATGGTGGATGACATCAGCATTAGATGTAGGAGAGATGATGTTGGGAGGCCTGCATAGGTTCATAGAAGGTTACTAGGCTAATGGCCCTAGAGCCTTCACAAACATCGCCATGTAAAAAACCAAGTACCCTTATTCAGCATAGTTAGCTGGTCATTGTTACAGATTGATTTTGTGATCAGCACTGACTACCCCTGTCTATGGGGGACATAAGTGCCAACCCTGGGATGAATTTATGATTACCCATTCAGTTGTCAAGGTTGCACTTGAATAGGATCATTGACGAGCACTGCTTCACATGCAGTGGGAGCCTATTCCAGAGGAGTAGCAATGTCTGGGAGATATATCTGTCTCTCCAGCGTGTTCTGTTTATGTCACAGGCTAGGTTGAGATCTCTGGATCAAGGTATCCTTGTCCCCATTTATTTGCAGATGTCCAGCATTTCCAGTAAGGCAGGGTCTGAGACTGATCTGTAGGACAGGCACAGGTCACCTCTCAGCAACCTGTAGATACTGAGGACAGTGACATGACTTTCTGTGGTTTCTCCAGTGGCTGCAGGTGTCTGGTGAAGAACATACAGAAGGGAGCACTGTACTCAAATAGTGGTCTGATAAGGGTTGAGTACAATGGAGCTATGGCCTCCCTGGTCTTAGATGTGATGCCTTTATTTATGAGGTGGGCAATGTAGAATGAGTGTTTTACAATTATGGATATATAGTGATCAAAATTTAGATGGCTATCAATATGTGTTCCCAAATCTCACACCACTGAGCTTGAGCTTAGAGCTGTGCTATGTATATCATAATTAGCAGGGATACTTCTTTGCCAAAGGGGACAATAAGGCATTTTCTTATGTTAAGTTTCATTCCATGAGTTCAGCACTAATCATTTGTCTGTGTCACTCCTTTCTGTAATATGTTATCTTTATTGGAGAACTCTATATCATTGTACCCAGTTGACAGTCATCTGCAAACTTGGTAAGCCACAGGACATCTACCTTCACCTGGATTTCAAAGAAACATTTCCAAACAGTAGAGGGCCCAGCACAGATGCTTGTGGTAATCCACTGGTAACTAGTCTACTGGTAGGGGTGGACTCCCCAACTTTGACAGTGTGCATTCTGTAAGTGAACCAGTTGGCTACTCAGCTAGCAAAGTAGGAGTTAATCCTCAGATGGGAAATTTTCTCTATGATACCTGAATTGGGGATTGTGTCAAAGGACTTGGCTAAATCAACGTAGGTGGTATGTCCTGCTTTCCCTCATCCAGGGCTTTGGGGACATTATCAAAGAAGTCCACTAGGTTTAATAAGCAAGATCAACCCTTGATAAAACCAAATTGAGTCAGGTCAAGAGTGTTGAAGGTCATCTATGCCCCTGTGGATAAGGTCCATGATGATTCTTTCAATAGCCTTACAGATAAGTCTGGTTGGCCAGACTATTTCTCCGAAGAACTGGGTCAATAGTTCCCAGGGTTAGTTGATGGATGTGTGGGCATGTTCAACTGTGAAGATAGTTCTAATTCTGCATGTTACTAGATTGATGTACTTTGCATATCACACAACATTTGATATTAATTTATGTAATGTACTTGATATATTTGTGAACAGGTAGTGAGACACCAGAGATGCAGTGCATGGGGGGAGGCAACACATTGCTGCATTGTAAATATGTGACATATTGCTAGCTAGGGCCTTCATTTTGATATGTTTCCACAGGTAGTTTCATGGCATAAAGAGTAAATGGACAGTAAACAGCACTAATACATGTTAATATTTACTTTGCATACAGCAGGGGCAAGCAGCAGGTTTGAGCAAGAGCTGGCAAAGTGTTTGCTCACGCGAGATACACATTTCCATTACTTTCCCTGTTTGCGTGTAGTTAAGCAGTAAACAATCTCGAACTGCATTGCTAAAAGTCTGAGAGTTAGTATTGAGTCTATGTAATACACCTGCTGATTAGCTGAATCTGGGACAGCATGTGCAAATGCATTAACACATTTATTTTAGAGCCCAGATGATACTTGGTTCAAATCCAGGTATATCAAATACTCTTAAATAAGCAATGATAATGCAATGACATTAATCCATTAATTCTTTATAGTACGTGTTGTATGTTGACATAATACAGTGAGTTTAAATGGCATGGAGAGGGGGTAACCACAGCACTGTAGGGACATTCAACATCACTTGGCATTGGTGCACAATGCCGTATTGCATGCAACATGGAGGCCATTAAGTGAAGGGATCCATTGCTTTTACTGGTACTTATATGTGTTGTGTGTGATTCTATTTTTTTACCAGGTTATAGGTGTTAAAATGGGATAGATAGGAAAGTGGCAAAATGGGGAGCAAGCAAGGAGAAGAACAAAGAGAAATCAATACAGAAATGTGCAGGAGGATGGTAAGGTAAGAGCCATCGCTATATATTTCTTCAACAATGAAAACTAATAATATGTGTAGAATATTACCTGAATTTGGACTGTCACCTCCACACAGAGGGGTGACAACATAATCATGTTGTATAGCCAACTGGACCAAATCAAGTGCATCAAGAAGACATGTGTGTGAACTGGAGTGCAATGTATGGAATAATATTTTTTTTTTTGTGGGACAGGTGCTCATTTTTTAATTCAGTAAGAGGGGAATGCTGGGTAAGGGACGTAGGTATTTCTGGGTCAGGCAAGTTAGTTAAGTGAGGCAGCAAATGCAAAGAAATGACACAAACAAGACAAGACACAGGGACAGTGAGTGACACAAAAGGTTGGAAAACACCATGGTTGGGGTGAGAGAAAGGACAACACAGTTCATGCCCATCGAACATGGAGAAAGTGAGAACCAAGTCCTCCCCCACAGGACTAACATTACAGTCCTCTTACTCCATTGGCGGGTGCAGTGCTTCATGTCTTCTGCTCCTATGTACCATGAGGGAGAGCAGCCTCTCCATCCGGCGTAGGTGTACACCAATGGTGCAGTTCACAACCATATGCGCAAACCCTAGCAGCTCCTGGCAGGTGATGAAATCCCCACCTCTGCCACTGCTCCCAGAGGGTACCACACCACCAGCTGCTGGGGCAGTACTAACTGAGAGCACGGGTAGTGCAGCAGCAGTAATGCTGCCAGGTTAGGTCCCAAACATGCTGGGCATCGGTGGTGAAGATGGTGGAGTGTGAACAAGCTGATCCACTGGGGCTGGCCTACCTCGCTATGCTGTGTAGCATTTAGTGATTTGATACACATGGATGAAATGGTAACATTTTGATGACACAGAAAATAAAAGGAGAGAGAGAAGGGCTGGGGTGAGAGAAAAAAAGAGATAAAATTAGTACCATCTTAAGTGACATACAGTGCATTAACACAATTAGACAACTATTTTATCTGAAGTATTACATTTAAGTATACGTGCTAGCAAATGCACACTATAACTACAGTAATCCTTGAAATGTGCATATACTGCACACATGTGTGTTCCAGTTATACAGACAACAGTTAACAGCAAGGCATTTGTGCCACTTGTATAGAGTTTCATTTAATGTAAATACTATTAAAGAAATGCAGTATTGTATAGCTGTGACTCATGATATTCAAACCCACAACCTCTGACTACAGTCATATTAGGCTCCTAAAGTTGAATTGTGCTACAGACTAATGCATGCATACTTGATTTTAGAGTTAGGATATGCATTCTCAACTTGCTACAGCTGTATAAAAAACCCAAAAGTTCATCTTTAACTTTTAAAGCTACAATAATGCTTCTCTTGTGCTGCATGCATACCACTTCTCTCTGTCCCTCCATTCAAGTAGCATGAGCCAGTCTATTGAACTCTAGCTCAGCATTAGCAGAGGAAAGAAGAGAAAAGAACAGAAGATCATTATGCCTACCAGTCTTGCCTAGATTTAGCTTTCTAAGTAATACAAATACTATCTTATTATCATATATATGCAGCTGTGAGATGTCTGCAGTTTCAAATTCAGTCAAACAATGGTTGAGGGTATCCCTTTTGTGCCTCTGTAGGTCATTAAAATTATGTCTACAATGTTCTCCAGTGTGTGGGATGCCAGCAGCACTATATATAGCCTGAACCAGACTACTCCATGCTTTAGACTTGTACTGGGAGCCAGAATAGTCCTCTGCAGAAGCCTTCGGCTGTGTCTCTTCACCAGGAGACCAATAAATATCCTGGACTCCTGGACACCCCACCTCTGTGCCCTAAACTGTTCAGCTTCCCCATAACTTCAGACATGTCTAACACCCAAACTAGAGCAATGGCAAATAATGCTTTCCCGCCAACTCCAGTTATCACAGTAGTGCACAAACCCAAGCAATGATGCCAACCATGTTTGTGTGATGATAAGCAAATAGCAGCAGTGCCAAGTAGGTTGGAAATATTTTTTTTAATTGGAAGGTTAATCTAACATTTGGCCTTAGCTTGAGGGTTGTTTGCTGTTGTAGCTTGGAAATATATATTGAAAATTGAAAGGTAACTGTTAGGTGAGTTAAGTTTGCAAACATGCACTGGGGGGCATAAATGTCATGACCGGACACATTGTTTTTGGCTTTATACACTGATACAATTGATTTTTAAGGTGTGGGATTCAAATATAGGCATAAGGGACAAAACATTTTCTTCCACAGAGTTGATTTTTCCATCTTTGCACAGAAGAAGTGCTGCTCAATCATACTCAAGAATGATTCATAAATACAGGTGACATTTTGAGCTGTTACACATGTATGTGCGTGACTTGACAGTGTTCTTGCATATAAATCCATTTTGTGTATATGCCTTATGAAATTGTGAAGGTCATGCAAGTCCAGATAGCAGGATTATACTTAAATAACTATAGCAGACAGTATACCCTCAGTCATACATCTGAAAACTCAGTAAGGGTGTATTATCCCTCATATATATAATTCATATCAGCTCCACTCTCTAAAGTGTTATAAGTGAGAGTGAATATATTGGGAAGTGAAACAACAGTAAAATTTCTGGAATATCTGTATTAGAACCTAGGACTATGTGTATGGCAGTTCTATACTTACACATGTTGCAACAAGAATGTTGAAATAGCACTTGTCTATTTTTTCAGTTCATTGCTATAAACTGCACTGCCACATCAGTAAAAATCAGTTGCACACCCTGTACTAGAATCCAGGACAATCTGTACCCCAGCCCTACAGTTACAACTGCAGCCAATAGACTAGTTACATGACATTTCCATAATTACCTACCCATTCTTAAATTTTCTGTGTTAACCACCATGCAACCGGCTTAGCATATTTGCGAGGTGCCCAACAGAACTAATTGAATGCATCCATTTTCAGTTATTGGCTGTCTGCATCCTGTCTGTAGGTGTTCAATGACTGCAGGTGTTGGGAAACTTTGCTAACCACTACACAATGTAGCAAATTGCAACAATGTATTGTTTTTGACCTTTGCACTTTTACAGACCCCTCTCTGCAGGTGTTCTGTCTGCTTCCTCTGTGGGCCGCTACTCCAGGTTAGTGCACTGCTAAGTTTTGTGCAAACAAGACAAGCACAGCCAAACCTAACATTAATTTTCTCTGTTTTCCTTATTTGGGCTAAGATGTACACTGTCTAAACATTGGGAAAAAATAAAAGGGAAAAGTTGCTGAAATGAAGAAAACAGTCTATGAAATAAACACTACAAAATGTTTGTTAGTAGACATGAAATATTTCTACATAGGTCTGGATTTGAACTCTCACTCCAATGAACCTTCAGTAAATAGTAAGGGTGTCTCATCCCCCTTTACCACACAAGCAGCTTTGTAGCAGTGAACTGAAATCATTCTGCATACAGCCAAATGCAAGATCGTCCACAGTACTAAGAAACCACATAACAGTTATTTGTACATATATTAATTTCGGATGTAGTGCACTGACCGATCACACAACCATTTATGACTATTGCTTTCAAAAATGCAGCTCTGTCTTATCTCACTGTGTTTGTGGCTCATTCTTGACTTATCTGACCAGTAATCTGAGACATGCAGTCGTATGGCATTTTATATCATTGTCCTTAAAATGTGTGAGGATATTAAATGGCAGTAATATATAGTTGTCAACAAATGAAGGAGAGGTTGCATGTTAATGAACAGAACCTGTGAATTGTGTGCTACTTACTTACATTTCATATCTTGATAAAATTACTTCTACATTTTTTAAGTCTAACCTGACACACCCACTGGAGGTACAGGAGTCTGTATTGCTGTTGTGTTTTCCTTCTTCTTACCAATAAACATTCACAGGTGCAATCCATTAGCAACAAACACTGAGGGAGTGACTGCACTATGTTTACATCAGCAGCACAGAGCCAAGTATTTTGTATTCATCAATTCTAATAAGTTCACACCTCATTTTCATCTTCACCATGCTCACAGCCCTGAATCTACACCATAAAAAGGCAACCATGTAGCTAGGGAACCTGAAGGTGAGGAGACTTGTTTGTGTGAAGAACACAGAAGAGGCTATTACTTTGGGATATATCTGCACAGAAGACTACTGAACTGGAGAAGGTATGCTTCTATTTTTCAGCTATATACTGCAGATGCAGAAATGTCATTAAGAAACATCTGTTTCACATTTATATATAATACTAATTATCAAATTCTACTGTTATCTGTATATATTACTTAGAAGTATACTGTTGGCATGGGCATGTTTTCTCAGCATTTCACAGGTATACATGCTTGGCAATAGTTTAAAATAGAATGTTCTGTGTTAAAACTATACACATGTTCAGGGACAGTACATATGATAACATTTCACTGATGGCTTGTTAGCAACATGTGTCATTTGCCTATTATTTTGGGAGTGGGGAAGCAAAGCTGCATTTCTGTTTTGACAGAAACAAGGATATGTTGCTATTGTTACTCTCCTTTGTTTTGCATCCAGCCTTGCTTTGCTTGTGAATGTAATATGTTACAACCACATAATTCATGCTGTTTATATTTCAAATATCTAGACTGTTTTATGTTTCTCTGGTGGGTAATTCTGAAATGCTACCCTTTCTGTTTTATCAGGGAACATATATTTTTTAGTTATGAGATATTTATGTGTATTATCCTTCTGTTGTGTTTTAGGGCACTTAGGACTATGGTACCCAGGTATCTCAATCACCGAAAGCCACCCTTCAAGTGACCCTGAGATTCAAGTCATTGTGGAAACTTTTAGGCAGCATGGTACCTTTCTGCTTGACAGGGGATGTGGAGATGAGTCAGGCAGAATGCAAATTTTGCAGCAGATAGTTGCAGATGTGAATGCAATAGGCAGCCACAGCAGGACATATGATCAGGTGCACCATAGGGCCACTGACATGATCTCACCTGCATGGAGGAAAGCAGTTTCAGTGGTCCATGATGGGATGGGTACCAGGGGGCTGCTACAGAGCCACCATTAACAGCAAATGAAGAGTTTCTGTCCACTGTCAGGGATTCAGACAGCTCCCAGGAAAGTGCAGAGCAGTGTGTCCTTGACACTGGTGCTACTGTGTCAGGGACAGCAAGTATGTCCCAGGTGGAGCTTCCAGGTAGGCTTATGTATCTCTATTGTTAAATATTCTTGTATAATAAAATAATTACAATAATATGTTAGTTCTGTTTAACAAGAAATTGGATGAGGGGTGATTGTAGATTGCTACAGTTAACAACACAATCTAATTGATTACACATAGGCTTAGGTTGGACTTGTCATCCAAGATCTTGTTGAAAGTATAGTTAATGGACATATAAAGGGAAATGAAAATGACCCCCTATGTTACTATTAATTGTGATGATGTTGTTCTTTTGCTTATCTTCTTCCAGGAGCATCCAGCATAGGGAGCCTACAATCATCTGCACATGGTAAACCAAAGATTTTTATGTTAGTACTGATGAGCAGTTCAAAGAAATATTTACTCTGTGATGTTTGTGTCAGGACTGTTGTGTGTATTGCCGTACTGTCTGTAATAGCCGTACCACTGATTCTGTGTAATAGGCATGGATGAAGGTAAGACAGTGCATATTCCCTATATTGAGCTGTTCTAGGGTTTGGACACAATCCCCCACACAGATATCATTAGGAAACTATCCCAACTGGGGATTAACCTTTATGTCACTAAATGGGTAACCAACTGGCTCACTGACAGAGCACATACTTTGAAGGTTTGTGAATCAACCTGTAGCAGTAGAGCTGTCATGACTGGCATACCCCAGGGATCTGTGCTTGGCCCTTTACTGTTCGGAATCTATTTCACAATATTTCAGGATAAAGATTATGGCCTTTGGCTTACCAAGTTTGCTAATTCTTGCATATTGGGTGCAATCATTCCATCCGCCAATGATGATAACATACTACAGGAGGGGCTAACACAGACAAATGATCGGTGACAAATTCACACAGTCTACAGATAAATGCAAAAATGTGTCTTTATTTTTTCCTTCTGCAAAGTGAAATTTCCTGCTAATTACAGCATTGACAATACTTCCACTATGCTGAAACTCAGTGATGTAAGAGCTGGGGATACACATAGATAGCAATCTGAAATTTGACCAAGTGTTCACAGTGGTGTCAAAAGCCTATGTTGTGCATATCATAAGTCATGCCATCATATTCAGATCTGAGGATTATATAACAGCACTATCCTCAAACCTCATCAGAACACTAATACAGTATGTATAATGCTCCCTTTTGCATCTACATCACCAAACACATGCAGCAGCTGGACAGACCATAAGTATTTCTCACAAAAAAAAACAGAAGGCCTACAAACCATGCCATGGTGTATGTGGATAGACTGAAATACATGTCATTGTAATCTGTAGTGTATAGGATGAGGTAACTTCTGCCTGGCCTCCAGGCCAGTGCCTGACCATGCCCTGGTGGGAATAGTGCACATCCACAAATCAGATATTGGTGATGGTATCAGCAGTGTCTAGTGAGAATATGTTAATATCAGTATCCTACATGCTTGTGTAAAAGGCTCTCTCTAATGTCAAGCAAGAGCACAAATACAAACACACACAGACTAGTTGACTGCAGTGAGAACAGAACCCCTATCTAAGTACACAGACTATATAACTCTGTATTTAAGGCAAGTGCCACAGCTCAAGTGTGACTTGAAGTGTCTCAGACAACACTTTACAGGTGATGACATCAGAAGTGTCTGATGAGGAGAATATGATAATAGCAGTGTCCCACATGCTGGTATAAAAGGCTCTCTCTCTAATGTCAAGCAAGTGCATAAACTCACACACACCCTAGTTGACTGCAGTGAGAACAGAACTCATACCTATTTAAGTACACATACTGCAGAACTCTGTATTTAAGACAAATGCCACAGTTCAAGTCTGGCTTGGAATGTCTCAGACAACACTTTATAGGTGATGACATCAGCAGTGTCTGGTGAGGAGAATATGGTAATAGCAGTGGCCCACATGCTGGTGTAAAAGGCTCTTTCTAATGTCAAGCAAATGCACACACGCACACACACACACACACACACACACACACACACACACACACACACACACACACACACACACACACACATGCACACACCAGTTGACTGCAGTGAGAGCAGAACCCCCTACCTATCTAACTACAAAGACTGCAGAACTCAGTACTTTATGCAAGCACCACAGCACAAGTCTGAGTTTTACAAGGCTGTAGGACAACTTATAGTGTATGACGTCAGCAATGGATGTTGGAGAGAAGATGTTGGGAGGCCTACATAGGTACTTAGGTTCATAGGTTCATAGGACATTATTAGGTTAATGAACCTAGGACCTTTACAAGCCTAGCTGTGTAAAAACTCAAGTGTCCTTATCGACATATTTAGATGGTTGCTGTTAGCAGAGTGATTCTGTGATCAGCACCAATGCTTTTGTCCATGAGTGAAATAGGTGCCACCCCTGGGGTGAATTTATGATCACCCATCCAGATGTCAAGGTTGTGCTTGAATATGGTCATTGAGAAGCTGTGCTTCACATGGCATATGAGCCTATTCCACAGGAGTGGCAATTGCTGGGAGATATATCTGTCTCTCCATCATGTTCTGTTTGTGTCAAAGGTTAGGTTGAGATCCCTAGACCATGTTATTCTTGTCCCATTTGATTTGTGGATGTTTAGGATTTCCATTAGGGCAGGGTTCAAGACTGCTCTGCAAGCCAGGCACAGGTTGCCTCTCAGCAGCCTATATGATACTGAGTACAGTGACAGGGCTTTCAGTCTTTCCATGTATGTCATGTTGTTTCTCTTGGTCAGAATTCTCTGCGGTCTCTCCAGTTGCTGCAGGTGTCTTGTGAGGTACATACAGAAGGGAGCACTGTACTCAATTAGTGGTCTCATAAGGGCAGAGTACAATGGAGTTATGACCTCCCTGGTCTTGTATGTGATGACCTTGTTTATGAGGTGTGCAATGTAGAAAGCTTTTCTTACAACTATGGACACATGGCGATAGAAGTTTAGATTGCTATCAACCCATGTTCCCAAGTCTCAGACCACTGAGCTTGAGCTTAGAGGGATGCTATCTATATCATAATTAACAGGGGCTACTTCTTTGCCAATTGGGACAATGAGGTATTATTTGTGTTAAGTTTCAGTCTGAGTTTGGCACCACTCATTTGTCTGTGTCAGTCCTTTCTGTAATATGTTTACATCATTGGGGGACTCTATATGATTGTGCAAAATTTACACTCATCTACAAACTTGGTAAGCCAGAGGCCATCTACCTACACTTGTACTTCAGAGAAATAGTTTCCAAACAGTAGAGGGCCCAGCAAAGATCCTTGTGGTACTCCACTGGTAACTGATCTACTTGTGTCTTTCAACTCCCCTATTTTGACAGTGTGTTCTGTCATTGAGCCAGTTGGCTACTCATCTAGTAATGTATGGGTTAATCCAAAGGTGGGAGAGTTTCTCTATGATACCTGAATACAGAATTGTGTCAAAGGCCTTGGCTAAATCAAGATAGGTGGCATGCACTGATTTTCCCTCATCCAGAGCCTTAGTGGCATTCTCAAAGAAGTTCACTAGGTTTAAGGTTTAATAAGCAAGATCTACCTTTGACGAAACAAACTGGGTCAGGTCAAGAGTCTGAAGGTCACCTATGTCCTTGAGGATAAGGTTCATGATGATTCTTTCCATAGCCTTGCAAATAAGGCTGGTTATGCTAATGGGTCAATAGTTCCCAGGGTCAGTTGATAGATGTGTAGGCATGTTCACCTGTGAAGATAGCTGTAATCATTCATGTTGCCAGATTGTTGTGCATGGTATATCACGCATTTGTTATTAATATATGTATTGTGGTTGATATATCTGTAAAGAGTTACTTGAGAGACCAGGGTTGTGGTGCATGGGGAAGGTAACACATGCCTGCATTGTAAATATGTGACATTTGTTAGACAGGGCCTTCAGTTTGTTATGTTTCCACATGTAGTTTCATGATATGAAGAGTAAATGGACAGTAAGCACCACTAATACATGTTAATAGTGACTTTGCATATCTCAGTGGTGAGCAGTAGGTTTGCTCAATGATTGGCAAATAGTTTGCACATAGGATATACACATTTCTATTACTTTCCCTGTTTGAACATAGTTAAGCAGTGCGCAAACATGAACCTCATTGCTAAAAGTCTGAGTTAATATTTAGTGTATGAACCATACCTGCTGCTTAGCTGACTTTATGGGAGCAGGTGTGAAGACATCAATACATTTCTTTTTGAGTCCAGATGATACTGAGTTCAAATTCAGGTGTATATAATACTTTTAAAGAAACACTGATAATGTAATGACATTTTCCTTTATAGTAAATTCAGCATGTGTTATTCTGTGTTTAAACAGTACAGCAGGGTTAAGCGGTATTGCACAGAGCTAACCGTGGCATTGTAGAGCCACTCATAGTTGCATTGGTGTGCAATGCAAACTCCCCGCAGACATAAAGACCAAACATAGAGACCAAAAAGTGAAGGGAGTCTTTACTTTTTCTGGTACTTACTGGTGTTGTGTGTGATCATAGGATCATAAAAATTTACTAGGCTATTGACCCGGAGGTCATTTCAAGCCTAGCCATTTCATCCCAATGTAGTATCATAGATATGGTAGTCAATACCCAGGATTGCATTTAGTAATGACTGCCCATGTCCAGGAGGGTTGTGGGTGCTATCCCCAGTAAGAATTTAAGGTGCCCCATCCACTTGTCCAGGTTCCTTTTGAACAGTGTCATAGAGGTGCTCTGTTTCACATGAAGTGGTAGCTTATTCCAAAGATGCAGCAGTCACTGGGAGACAAATCTGTCCCTCCAGCATGTCCTATTTAAGTCCCAGGCTATATTTAGGTCCCTGGAATGGCTAGCTGTAATCTTGTTTTATTTACAGATGTGCAGCAAATTTATTATGTTTGGGTCTCAGATTGCTCAGTAAGCCAGGCATAAG
Source organism: Protopterus annectens (assembly GCF_019279795.1). NCBI lineage: Eukaryota > Metazoa > Chordata > Ceratodontiformes > Protopteridae > Protopterus > Protopterus annectens. Next base: position 774,979,891 of record NC_056726.1, on the reverse strand, counting down.
TCTCCCCTAAGAAGTCTATAGACTACAGAGTACAGTAACAGGACTTTACTCGGTCTGTGTAAGGCACATGCTGGGGTCCCTTGATCTTCTTTGTTAGAAACCTCTGAGGTCACTCCAATTGCTGAAGGTGCTTTGTACAGTACTTGCCAAACGGAGTGTTATACTCAATTATGGGCCTGATTAGTGCTGACTATAGGGGTTTATAATCTTTGCTCTAGAGGCTTGCTAACTGAGTGTGGTACGTAGAAATCCTTCCTTACTACAGTAGACACATAGTGGTCAAAGTTAAGGCCACAGTCAGCATGTGATCCCAGATCTCCTACCACTTCGTAAATACTTAGGTTATTGTTGTTGATTTGATTGTGTGAAGGGACATTGTTTTTGCCAAAGGGAATGATGATGCATTTCTCTGCATTCAGTATAAAAACATGACTAAGACACCAGTCATTGGTCTGCGTAAAACCCTCCTGGAGTATACTGACATCATTTGGGGATTCAATAGTGGCACCTAGTTTGCAGTCGTCTACAAACTTGGTCAGTCACAGCCCCTTAGTTGTGGCCTGAACTTCTGGGAAGTATATACCAAACAGTAGGGGGCCCAGCACTGACCCTTGTGGCACTCTGCTGATCACAGGTCTGCTGGTTGATGTGTATGTCCGGTTTATGAGCCAGTTGGCAACCCATCTTACAACATAGGGGTTCACATTCAGTTTGCTAACTTTACCGGTAATACCTGAGTGTAGGATTATGTTGAAAGCCTTTGCCAAGTTGAGGTATGCTGTGTGCACAAATTTGCCCTCATCAATGGCCCTTGTCACAAAGAAATCCACCAGATTTAACAGGCAGGATCTGCCCTTGATGAAATCGAATTGGATTGGATCCAAGGTTTGGCGGTTGCTTATGTCTTTATTTATGAGGTTCATAATGATACATTCCATGGCCTTACAGATGAGGCTAGTAAGGCTTATGGGTCTATAATTCCTTGGTTCTGTTGCTAAGCCACCTTTGTGGAATTGTTGCTGTTCTCCTTTCTGCAGGAACAAAGCCTGTGGTTAAGTTATGCTTGAAAAGGGTACTTAGTGTTGATGCTAGTTCATGTTTTAGTTCGGTCCCATAGAGGCTGTGTTTTTTGCCTTGGACAAGGCCTTAATGACCTGCTCTTCAAATATGTGGGGGGGGGGGGTTTGGGGCAAGGTTTGTTATACTTTTGGAGGAGATAAGGGAGTGAAATTTTCACCAAACCTATCTGCTAGCAGGTTTGCTATCTCTGTGGTGTCAGTGTGTGTGATACCGTTAGTCACTAGTTCTACACATGTTTGGTTCCTACCTTTTAGGCTACATATGTAGTTGTAAAAAGCATTATGGTTATCCTTAGCTGTGCTTGCTAAGTTTTGCTCAAAGATGCCCTTAGATGATTTGACATGTTGTCTTATTTGCCTGTTGAGGCTGAGGATGGTGTTTTTCCATTGTTGGGGCCTTGCCTTTATTTTCTTAGACAACAACTTTTTGCATTGGTTGTGAAGTTTGTTGATGCTGGATGTCCACCATGGTGGCTTGTTTTTACTTGGGGCTCTGCCTTTGATTCTTTCTGATACAGCTGAGTCTATACACTTATGCAAGTGATTGTACAGGGCTTTAGTGTAAGCTTCAGTATAGTTGCCACTTCCAGCTGGGGTGGGGCTTGGAATGCATTTATATCTTCCCCTAGGAGGGTATAGCTTGCATTGGTGAAGTTTTGTAGTCTGACTTTGCCCTTTGTGAGTTATGGTGTTATTGCCAGCTTAAAGGTGACTGATATGTGGTCAGATTTAACTAATGAGGGTCCAACAGTTGCAGCAGTGCATCTGTTTGTCATATTAGTGAGAACCAGATCTAGTATGTTTGATCCTCTTGGCAGGGTATGAACAATTTGTTCCAGGGCATTTGAGTTAACAAAGTCAAGGGTTGGGAGGGTGGCCTAATGGTTAAGGTGTTTGCCTTGCAAACACAAGGTGCAGGGTTTGAGTCTCACAAGGGACAATTGGCTAGGCTTAAAATGGCTTGCAAGGGCAGTTAGTTTAGTACTAATCTATGAATCTATGAAAGAATCCATTCCTTCAGCCTCTCCTCCTGAGGATTATTCTTAGGGAGGATGACATAATGGTTAAAGTATTTACCTTAAGGACACAAGGTGCAGGGTTTGATTCTCACATGGGGTAACTGGCTAGGCTTCAATTGGCCCAAAAAGGGCAGTTAGCCTAGTACTAACCTATGAGCTATATTCCTATGAGCTAAAGAACTTTTGCGCTGGTGAGTTAGGGCTTGAGTAGGTTTCCCAGTTGATGGTGGGATAATTGAAATCCCTCATAACCAGAGTGTTCAGGAATATTTGGATTGACTCCAGTTTGGTCAAGTAAGCTTCATACACATCATAAATCATGGAGGGGCATCTATATCTGGCTATGACTTGAATGGGGGTCTTACCCACAGTAACCTGAACTTAGAGTAACTCCATGGATTTGTACAGTCTAACTAGATAGGAGGTGAATGCATCTGTAATATAGATAGAAGCACCACCTCCTTTGGTTCTCACATGTTCATTTTGTGGTATGGAGATGTGGAAGGTATTGTAGCCTTGCAAGACTGGGATAGTCTCTGAGGATTTGAACCAGGTTTCTATGACTGCGCAGACATCTGCATCCCCCAGTGATAGAAGTACTTCCAGGATGTGCAGTTTTTGGTTTAAGCTCCTAGTGCTTAGCAGCATGACCCCTATTTTGTTATGGTTGGCAAATTTCAGGTTGGTGAGTTTGTTTTCAAGACCTTGAATAAAAAAGGCACTATGAGGAAGGCAAGAGCCTTTGCCAGCAGCCAAATGCCTAGTGGTGCCAGCTGCAGACAGCCTCTGGCAAAACAAGGCTTGCCGACCATGACTTACCAGACTGACAGAAATTGTTTCCCCTTTGAATGACACCAAATACTAAGCCTTACTATTGAAATCAGTTATTATTTGTTTATACTGTGGCATAATTCTAGGTGAGGGTAGTATGCTGCTCAAGGCTAGGGACATACCTGCCTGTAACACATATTCAGAGAGCTCAATCATGTCTCTCTTCATATAGTCCAGTGAGGTACGTCTTAGATCATTCACTCCAGCATGAACTATGACAGAGTCATAATGGTACTTGTTGCTGAAAGACCTGAGTGCATGCAAGATCTGATGAATCCTGGCACCAGACAGGCAGGTGACTATAGCTTTCTCCTTGTCTAACCTGGTGTGTGGGACATCTTGTGTGCCTCACTATGGAGTCTCCAATGACAAGAAAATTTGTTTTTTGAGTGTTACCACCTTATGGGCTTAGTAGGTCAGACACTGGTGTTACTATGTGTCATGGGTGCTGTGGGAATTGTGTTAGTTGTAGCATTCCTGTGGTTTGGAGGTGTCTGGTGCTTTGGTAGATTTTTTGAGAGAACCTCTGCGTATGTTGATTTTTGTGTTTGATGCTCACTTTGTGTATGTGTGATTCCATTTTTTGACCAGATTATAGGTGGTAAATTGGAGTAGATATAAAAGTGGTGAAACGGGGAGCAAGCAGGGGGTAGAACAAATGGAAAGCAATACAGAAATGTGCAGGATGAAGGTAAGTAAGAATCATAGCTATCCATTTCTTCAATGGTGAAAACTGATTATATGTGCAGAATATCAGCTGAATTTGGACTGTCACCATAACAGAGAGGGGAGACAACATAATCATTTTGTATAGATAATTGGACCAAAATCAAGTGTGTCAAGAATACACTTGTGCAAACTGGAGAGCTATATTTAGGGCAATATTTTTATGGGAAAGCTGCCCTTTTTTAATTCAGTAAGAGAGGAATGCTGGATAAGGGATGTAGGTATTTCTGGTTCAGGTAAGATGGGTAGGTGAGGAAGCAAATGCAAACAAACAAGACAAACAAGACAAGACACAGAGAAGGTGACGGACACAAAAGGTTGGCAGACACCATGATTGTGGTGAGGGAGGGGACAACACAGGCTCATGCCTGTCAAATATGGATATGGTGAAAACCTAGTCCTCACCCACTGGACTGTCATCACCACTGGTGGCTGGAGTGCTTGACGTCTTCTCCTCCTATGTACCTTGAGGGAGAGCAGCCTCTCCATCCGGTGTAGGCATACACCAATATTGCAGTGCACAACCCTATGCACCAGCCCTGGCATCTCCAGGTGGGTGATGAAATCTCCACTTCCACCACTGCTTCCAAAGGGTACCACAGCACCAGCTGCCTGGGAAGTACTACCTGATTGCACAGGTAGTACTGGGGTAGCAGAGGTAGTGCTGCCAGGTTGGGTCCCAGATGTGCTGGGCATCGGTGCTGGAGCCGCTGGACCTGGGGCAGGCTGATCCACTGGGGCTGGCCTAACTCACTGGGCTGTGAAGCATTTAGGAATTTGTTACAGACGGATGACATGAGACATTTGGATAACACATAACAGAAAAAAAGAGAGAAGGGTTGGAGTTTAAAAAAAAAAGACAAAAATTAGTACCATCATATGTAACATACAATGCATTAACACAATTATACAACTATTTTATCTGAAGTATTACATTTAAGTACATATCCTAACAACTACACACTATAAACACAGATTGCTGAAAGTGATCCTTGAAATGTGCATACATTGCATATATGCTTGGCCCAATTATACAGATTACAGCCAACAGGGCAGGGCATTTATGCCACTTGTATATAATTTAATTTTGTGTAATATTATTAAAGAAATGCAGTAATGTATAGTTGTTACTCATGGAATTTCAATCCATAACCTCCAACTACAGTCTTTTACTTGATTCCTAAAGCTGTATTGTGCTACAGACTAATGCTTGCATACTTGCTATTACAGTTAGGATATAGGTTCATAGGTTCATAGGTAGGTACTAGGCTATCTGCCCAAAGGCATTTATAAGCCTAGCCAGAATGTGTTGGCTTTCGCTGCCCCCTTAGATTAGTTCCCTGTGCCTCTGTCCAGCAGAGCCACTGAAGTGATCCCCGATATGCATGCTCAATTTGCTACAACTGTATAAAAAACCCAAAAATCTATCTTTAACTTTTAAAGCTACAATAATACTTTCCTTGTACTGTATACATAGCACTTGCTTCCCTCAGTCTCTCGATTTGATCAGCAAGTACCCAGCAATTAAACTCTATTTCAACATTTTCTGTGGAAAGAACAGAAAAGAACAGAAGAGCATTATGCATAACAGTCTTGCTTATATTTAGCACTCTATGTATTGCAAATATTGTCTTATTATAATAATTACACAGCTGTGGGATGTCAGTAGTTTGAAATTCATTCAACCACTGGCTGAGGTAATGAAAAATTGGGCAACAGTAAAAATGTGTGGAGTATCTTGTATTGGAACCCAGGACCATGTGTATGACAGCCCTACACTTACACCCGTTGCCACAACAATGTCAAAATAACACTTTATATTTTTTAGCTCATTGCTATTAATTGCACTGTCACAACAGTAAAAATATGTTGCACACCCTGTATTAGAAACCAGAACCATCTGTATTCTAGCCCTACACCTGCTGCCACAGGACTAGTTACATGACATTTCCATAATTCCCTATTCATTCTTAAGTTCTCTGTGTTAAGCATCTTTCAACAGTGCTTAGCATGTTTGCACGGTGCCCAACATTATTAATTGAATGTATCTGTTTTTAGTTATTGACTGTCTGAATCCTGTCTGCAGATGTTTGATAGCTGCAGTTGATAGGGAACCTTGCTAAGTGACATTGCATGATGGAAAGGAAAATTTGCAACCATGTATCTTTTTTTACCTTTACAGTTTTACAGATGCCATGTTTGTACGTGTTCTGTCTGCTTCCTGTGTGGACCACTAGGCCTGGTTTCTGCACTGCTAAGCATCATGCAAATGAAATAAGCACAGCCAAACCTGACATTCATTTTCTTCATTTGCCTTGTTTGTGCTAAGCAGTGCACCATGCAAACACTGGCAAAATAAATAAATAAATAAAAGGTAAAAGTAGTTGAAATGAAGAAAAACAATATTATGAAATAAACACTGCAAAATGTTTGTTTGTGCACATCAATGAACCTTCAGAACACAGTAAGGGTGCCTTATCCCTCTTTGCCACACAAGCAGCTTTGCAGCAGGGAACTGAAATCATTCTGCATACAACCAACTGCAGCATCATCCACAGTACTATCAAATTGTTTGACAGTTATTTGTGCATGTAGTAATTTCAGATGTGATGCATTGAGTGATCACACAACCATTTATGACTATTGCTTGCAAAAATGGAGCTCTGTCTTATATCTCTGTGGTTGTTGCTCATTCTTGTCTTACCTGACCAGTAATCTGAAATATGCAGTCTGGAAGGCATTCTATATCATTGCCCTTAAAATGTGTAAGGATATTAAATGACAATAATATACAGTTGTCAACAAATGAAGGGAGGTTGGATGTTAATGAAAAAAAACCTGTGAATTGTGTGCTACTTACTTAGATTTCAAACCTTGATAAAATTACTTCTACATTTTGTAAGTCTAACCTGACACTCACTGGAGGTAGAGCAGTCTGCATTGCTGTTGTGTTTTCCTTCTCCCTACCAGTAATCATTCACAGTTGCAATCCATTAGCAACAGACACTGAGGGAGTAATTACACTGTGTTTACATGTGCTACACAGAGCCAAGTGTTTGGGATTCAGCAATTCTAATGTGTTCACGCCTCATTTGCATCTTCACCATGCTCACAGCCCTGAATGTACACCATAAAAAGGCAACCATGTAGCTAGGTATCCTGAAGGTGAGGAGACTTGTTTATGTGAGAGCACATAAGAGACTATTACTTTGAAGTATATCTACACAGAAGACAGCTGACCTTGAGAAGGTATGCTTGCATTTTTCAGCTATATACTGCATATGCTGAAAAATCATTAAAAACATCTGTTTAATATTATATAATATATTAATTAGCAAATGGTACTTTTATCTGTATGCATTACTTAAAAGTGTAATGATGGCATGGGTATGTTTGTCAGCACATTTCACAGGTATACATCATATGCCATGGCTTAAAATGGAATGTTATATGTTAAATCTATAGATATGATTCAGGGACAGTTCATTTGATAGCACTTTTAGCATTTCACTGATGGTTTCTCAGTAAAATGTGTCATTTGCCTGTTCTTTTGGGAGTGGGGGAGCAAAGCCAAAGTTCTGTTTTGGTACAAACAAGGATATGTTGCTATTGTTACTCTCCTTATTTTGTATCTAGCCTTGCTTTTTGTGTGAATGTAATATGTCATATTTAAAACATCTTGGCTGTTTTATGTTTCTCCAATAAGTAATAGTGAAATGCTACCTTTTCTGCTTTATCTGGAAGCTGGAGCTTTTTAGTTATATAATACTTATGTGTATTATCCTTCTGTTGTATTTTAGGTCACCAAGACTATGGCACCCAGGCATCTCAATCCCTGAACCCCCCCCTTCAGTGACCTTGAGAATCAAGTCATTGTGGAAGCCTTTAGGCGGCATGGTGCCTTTCTGCTTGAGAGGGATTGTGGAGATATGTCATGCAGAATGCCAATTTGGCAGCAGATAGTTGCTGACATAAATGCAATATGTGACCACAACAGGACAGAAGATCAGGTGCGCTATAGGGACACTGACATGATTTCATCTGTATGGAGGAGAGCACCTGCACTGGCCTGTGATACAGAGGGACCTGCTACAGAACCACTATTAATAGCAAGTGATGAGTGCCTGTCCACTGTCAGAAATCCAGACAGCTCAGAGGAAAGTGCAGAACAGCATGTCCTTGACATTGGTGCTACTGGTTCAGTGACAGCAAATATGTCCCAGGAGGAGCATCCATGGTAGGCTTATGTATAGGTTGATAGGTTCATAGGTAGGTACTAGGCTATCAGCCCTGGGGCCTATACAAGCCCAGCCAAAAAGGTACCCTGGCTTTTGCCACCCAAGAAAATTATTTTCCTGTGTCACTGTCGAGTAGAGCCACAGAGGTGATCCCCAGGGTGAATTTCCTATTTCCCATCCAATCATCAAGATTTTTCTTGAAGAGTGCTAATGAGGAGCTTTGTTTGATATAGATAGGTAGTTTATTCCAGAGTATGGGAAGTCTCTGGGACAGGAATCTATCCCACCGGCATGTTCTGTTTATTGTGGTGACAAAGTTTAGGTCTCTAGAGTGTGTAGCTCAGAGAGATTGGGATTTCTTTAAGTGGAGCATGTCAAACAGCTCTGGTTTTGGCATAGCTTTGTATGTTAGGCAAAGATCACCTCTGAGTAGGCGATAAGTGATGGAGTAAAGCTGGAGTTTTTTGAGATGGTCTGCATAGGGCATCTGTTTGAGGCTGGTAATCCTCTTTGTGAGGTATTTCTGCGGCCTTTCCAGTTGTTGTAGATGTCTTGTGAGGTACATACCAAAAGGGGCGTTGTACTCTATAATGGCTCTAATGAGTGATGAGTAGAGGGGAACAATGACCTCTTTTTTTCTGGATGAGAAACCTTTTGTGATGAAGTGTGCCACGTAGAAGGATTTCCTACCTACTCTGGCGATGTGATTATCAAAGGAGAGACTACTGTCCACCTGTGTCCCAAGGTCTCTTATCACACTTTCGGTGTTAAGTATACTACCGCTTATGGTGTAGTTCATGGGTACAGAGTTTTTACCAAAGGGGATAACAATGCACTTTTTGACATTGAGCTTGAGGCCATGGCTTTGACACCAGGCATCTGTCTCAGTGAGGCCCTTTTGTAGGATGTCCACATCATCAGGAGTTTTGATTATGGCTCCTAGTTTGCAGTCATCTGCGAACTTCATTAGCCAAAGACTTTCTGTGTTAGCCTGTACTTCAGAGACGTAGATAACAAACAGGAGAGGACCCAGGACTTAACCCTGTGGTACTCCACTTGTTACTGGTCTGAAGTCGGATTTGGAGTCTGCTACTTTCACAATGTGGGTTCTGTCAGTGAGCCAGTTGGCAACCTATCTTGTGACATAGGGATATATACCGAGTTTAGTAAGTTTATCTATAATTCCAGAGTGTGGGATGGTGTCAAAAGCCTTGGCAAGATCTAGATAGGCTGTGTGAACCACCTTACCCTTGTCTATGGCATTGTTGACTGCTTCAAAGAAGTCTATCAGGTTTAGGAGACATGATCGGCCTTTTACAAACCCGAACTGGGTGGAGATTACCAATGTATTTGTTTATAAGTTCCATGATGATACATTCCATGGCCTTGCAGATCAGGCCCATCAGGCTAATGGGGATGTAGTTCCCGGGGTCCATGGTGGCTCCCCCCTTGTGGAGTGGGATAACCGTTGCTGTGCGCCATTCAGCAGGCACAATGCCTGAGGTGAGGCTATGATTGAACATGGTACTTAGGTGGGGTGCCAGTTCATTCTGTAGTTCGTGTAGAACACAGCCTGGGATGTTGTCTGGTCCAATGGATGCTGTGTTCTTGGCTTTGGAGAGTGTGTTTTTTACCTGTGCAGCCGTGATTACAGGAACTTTGCATTCTTCCGGTATAGAGATGGGCTTTTTAGGGGATGAGAGGAGGGTAAAGTTAGCACTGAACCTATCTGCCAGGATGTTGGCAATATCAGTTGGGTCTGTATATTTAGTGCCATTGTGCTGTATCGCCATTGTTAAATAGTCTTGTATAGTAAAATATTTACAGGAATACATTAGTTCTGTTTAACAAGAAATTGGGTGGGGGAATTGTAGATTGTTACAGTTAACACATTCTGAATGATTACACATGGGCTTAGGTTGGACTTGTCATCCAAGTTCTTATTGAAAGTATAGTTATTGGATAAAAACCAAAACAACAAGAGCCAAAGAACCCAAATCCACGGCCAAGGAAGTAAGGAAAAACACCTTGTTGAATCTGGAGGAGAATGTCCTTTAATAAACACAGTTCACAAAGTAAAATAACACCCCTTTTCAGCTAATCTTTCACTTCTTCTAGGAAGTTCTCCTAATTCTTCTTGGATATCGTTACCCCTTTCTGCTTCAATGGTAGATGTCTTATTGGAAACCCCTCTATTATACCCGTTAGGGGAAGGGTAGGCCAATCCATCTCTGTAATCCACTAAATCTCTTTCTAGTTTTCTTAACTTCCTGTTAAGAATCTTGTCGCAAAAAGTATCAACATTATCAAATACTTTATCATAATCAAGTTTAAAAGAATTAAAATCTAAATCAGTTGTTAGTTTATTGTTCAAAACATCTAAATCATTCATAAGCGTTTGTGCCTTTAGCTCATACTCACTAATCATTACATTAAGCATGTCCAAACCTGCCTTATCAAAAATTTCACACAACTTGAAATAGTAACTGGTACCATGCTGGACATTATTAGGGAATTTAAAGAAGCGTAATCCTTTAGGAATACGCTTAACTCTGACGCACTCATTTAAATAATCAATTTCTAGCTGTGTACTCCTTAAGGAATACAGCTTATCTTTAAATGAGTCCATTGCCTGGTCAAAGTTAGAAAAGTTGTTAGAATTAACAGTACCTTTAGAAAATACAAAACGTTGACCAGCCCATTTTATGAAATTAACATCCTTGTTTCTATTTTCTGCTCTAGCGTTGTTAAGTCCATTTGTTTTAGGTTGTGCACCTGCATCCGGTCTCCCATTTGAGTCCTGGCGTTGAATAGCATTGTTCCTTCTAAACCCAGCGCTGGACACATCAAAAGAGGATAATGTTGTAATTCTTCCCTCATCTGGGTCCGTAATAACTGGGATAGTATTTTGTTTGCCCTCTGAAGCGTTTTGTTGGTTACACGCAATTTCCGATGAGGCAACAGTCGTTGGTCTCAGCAAGCTTGATAGTTCCTTAAGTACAACCAATACTTGGTTGAATTCTGCTTGGCTCACAGGAGAGTCATTCGTGGTAGCCTGCAGAATTTCCAGAGTTTCACCGGGATTAAAAGATTCCTCCTCACTGGTCATGGTCCAAAACAACGAAAAGGTCAAAAACCAAAGCAACAAGAGCCAAAGAACCCAAATCCACGGCCAAGGAAGTAAGGAAAAACACCTTGTTGAATCTGGAGAAGAATGTCCTTTAATAAACACAGTTCACAAAGTAAAATAACACCCCTTTTCAGCTAATCTTTCACTTCTTCTAGGAAGTTCTCCTAATTCTTCTTGGATATCGTTACCCCTTTCTGCTTCAATGGTAGATGTCTTATTGGAAACCCCTCTATTATACCCGTTAGGGGAAGGGTAGGCCAATCCATCTCTGTAATCCACTAAATCTCTTTCTAGTTTTCTTAACTTCCTGTTAAGAATCTTGTCGCAAAAAGTATCAACATTATCAAATACTTTATCATAATCAAGTTTAAAAGAATTAAAATCTAAATCAGTTGTTAGTTTATTGTTCAAAACATCTAAATCATTCATAAGCGTTTGTGCCTTTAGCTCATACTCACTAATCATTACATTAAGCATGTCCAAACCTGCCTTATCAAAAATTTCACACAACTTGAAATAGTAACTGGTACCATGCTGGACATTATTAGGGAATTTAAAGAAGCGTAATCCTTTAGGAATACGCTTAACTCTGACGCACTCATTTAAATAATCAGTTTCTAGCTGTGTACTCCTTAAGGAATACAGCTTATCTTTAAATGAGTCCATTGCCTGGTCAAAGTTAGAAAAGTTGTTAGAATTAACAGTACCTTTAGAAAATACAAAACGTTGACCAGCCCATTTTGTGAAATTAACATCCTTGTTTCTATTTTCTGCTCTAGCGTTGTTAAGTCCATTTGTTTTAGGTTGTGCACCTGCATCCGGTCTCCCATTTGAGTCCTGGCGTTGAATAGCATTGTTCCTTCTAAACCCAGCGCTGGACACATCAAAAGAGGATAATGTTGTAATTCTTCCCTCATCTGGGTCCGTAATAACTGGGATAGTATTTTGTTTGCCCTCTGAAGCGTGTTGTTGGTTACACGCAATTTCCGATGAGGCAACAGTCGTTGGTCTCAGCAAGCTTGTTAGTTCCTTAAGCACAACCAATACTTGGTTGAATTCTGTTTGGCTCACAGGAGAGTCATTCGTGGTAGCCTGCAGAATTTCCGGAGTTTCACCGGGATTAAAAGATTCCTCCTCACTGGTCATGGTCCAAAACAACGAAAAGGTCAAAAACCAAAGCAACAAGAGCCAAAGAACCCAAATCCACGGCTAAGGAAGTAAGGAAAAACACCTTGTTGAATCTGGAGAAGAATGTCCTTTAATAAACACAGTTCAGAAAGTAAAATAACACCCCTTTTCAGCTAATCTTTCACTTCTTCTAGGAAGTTCTTCTAATTCTTCTTGGATATCGTTACCCCTTTCTGCTTCAATGGTAGATGTCTTAGTGGAAACCCCTCTATTATACCCGTTAGGTCCATGGTGGCTCCCCCCTTGTGGAGTGGGATAACCATTGCTGTGCACCATTCAGCAGGCACAATGCCTGAGGTGAGGCTATGTTTGAACATGGTACTTAGGTGGGGTGCCAGTTCGTTCTGTAGTTCATGTAGAACACAGCCTGGGATGTTGTCTGGTCCAATGGATGCTGTGTTCTTGGCTTTGGAGAGTGTGGTTTTTACCTGTGCAGCCGTGATTACAGGAACTTTGCATTCTTCCAGTATAGAGATGGGCTTTTTAGGGGATGAGAGGAGGGTAAAGTTAGCACTGAACCTATCTGCCAGGATGTTGGCAATATCAGTTGGGTCTGTATATTTAGTGCCATTGTGCTGTATCTCCATTGTTAAATAGTCTTGTATAGTAAAATATTTACAGGAATACATTAGTTCTGTTTAACAAGAAATTGGGTGGGGGAATTGTAGATTGTTACAGTTAACACATTCTGAATGATTACACATGGGCTTAGGTTGGACTTGTCATCCAAGTTCTTATTGAAAGTATAGTTATTGGATACATAAAGGGCAAACAATATTTATCTCCTGTGTTACTGTTAATTGTAATGATGTTGTCCTTAACTTTTGCTTAAACTCTTCCAGGACCATCATTCATGGGAAGCATAGCATCAACTGCACGTGGTAAGCCAAATATCTTCTTTGTCAGTGGTGATGAGCAGTTCAAAGAAATATATAACTTTTATCCATATATGCGATGTGGGTGTCAGGACTGTTGTATCTATTGCTGTACCGTCTGTAGTAGTAGCATCACTGTTACTTTTTTAGCATACATTTGACTATAGCAGTGTAGCTATTGATTTCCTGTGTTAGTTGTTTATTATCACAGGTGATCCTCCCAGTGGAAGTGTAAGACTCTTACCACTTGATAGCAGAGTACTGGCAGACTCTGATGATGATGGTGGCCAGAAAGAGGCACAGTCAGGGGGGTGCATAGGTTGAATCTGACACTGAGGTTGACATTCAACCATCCCCTGTAATTCCATTGGACACAGCTAGTATGCCTACACTAACCCATTCCAGTCAGCCATGAAATATTGGACAGGTGGAGGGTGAGACAGTCAGAGAACTGTGGTTACTGTGGCTTCAATGCCTGTTGAGCCAAAGTGCGGGCAAGGTACCACATTGGATGGTTGTTAAGGGTGCTCAGAGGAGGCCTGCTGTCCATCCTCCACCTGATCCAGGTGTGTCTTCCCATAACACTCAACGTATGTTTACAGCCAACATGGAGGCACAGGCAGATTCCCATAGGTCCTCCAGAGAAATGTTCAGGCTTGTAGATGTGATAAAGGCTGACATGTGTGACTGCCTCCACCATGTTGCCAATTCAATGGATCGGACAAATGACACTTTGGAATGGGTGGTGTCTGTGATGGAACATCTGCTGGAAAGGGACAGCCCTCCTTGTGGGCATAGGTCAGACACATCATCTGTTGATAGCCAATGTGGTTGTGCCCAGTCTTGCTTCCACAGTAGCACTGTTTCCACTGCTATGTCAGAGGTTGAGGTATCTACACCCAGACATGGCAGACCATGGGGTCATAGTCCTGGGTGTCCTCATGAGGGGAGCTCATCCAGTAGACATCAGTCACATTCAAGTAGCAGCAGTGCATCTGACTGTTGGTGCCAATGTGCCAGTGCAACTCTTGGCAGAGCCAGTTCCCATGGTCGGGTACAACAATGATGAACTGCCACATCTACCATGTATGGCTCACACCTATCTGGCATACCAAGATGTAGATATAGCACAGAGCTTGACTGTGTTCATGCAGACACTCACACACCATTTTCACCTGGAGGACCCATACAGACACACACACAACAGTTACATAGTTCAGCTGTGCAAGCTTAAAACTCATTTTGTCTCACTGGCCACATTTTACCTTAATGAAATGTCTGCCTGCTTCCCTTTCTTACTCACACACACTCATTGACCCTTTGTGTCAGCCCAATCTTCCTGCCCCCACACACACACACACACACAACACCCTGTGCAAGTGATGATAACTATGCCATATCCCTGTTTTCTATATTTTGGATTCAGGGATACATAAGATGTGTGTTTGATATTTAGGGTGCATAGCTGACTTAGTGCTTAGTATGTCTGCATTTGTGATGTTTAATTGGTAATTGTACCTTTGACTTATATTGATCTTAAAAAGTTAGACAGTTGATAGACTCAAACATTTTTTGCATCAGCATTGTTAATGATCTTGTGAGATTTATGAAGTCTGAAACTGAAATGTGTCTCATTACTTTCTAACTTCTCTCTTTAATGATTTTGCAGTGCAAAAGTATGTACTAAACTGGGGACATTCAGTGACCCATCACTACATATGAGATGTATGACTGTGTGAATCTTTGATGCCTGAGGCCTACTACTTGATAATTGACAATGTATAAGTTGCATAAGTCTTTGCTGTCATGTTAAAGTCATTTCTGTACAAATCCACCCATCTTTTACTTGCTTACATAACCAAGTGATAACATGCAAGGATATGCCATTCATTCATATTATTAAACATTACACTCCAGGTTCATCAATTACCTTGTAAATCCAGCAGTTGCAACCGTTTTAGTTCAGGGATGACTCTGTCTGATGCTAGTAGTACACAGCCATTACATGGGTAGGTAAATGTCGTGAGCATTGCCTGGCATTAATGTTACTATATGTATGTATGTGCATAGGAGGAAGGTATTAGCCCCTTAGATGATGAGTGACTGTGCTATGTGTTGCATCTTAGCCAATGCGAACGTATATTCAACACACCTACATCTGCCTATGCCCACAGCAGCTGCTGGATCCCCTCTGACTCCTCATCTGCGTCTGGTTGTGATGACCTTGCCATTGGTGGTGGGATGTGTGCCCCTTCCCCTCTTGATCCTTCTGAAGCTGTTTTCTCAGGATGCTGTTGTGTAGCATGGCACTTATGGTGAACATTTCAGTACATATCCATGGATTGTACCACAGGGCTCCCCCAGTTGTATGTAGGCACTGGAACCATGACTTTGGCAGCTCAAGAACACACTCTATGATATTTCTGGTTTGAGTGTGTG
The DNA here is from genome assembly GCF_019279795.1 of Protopterus annectens. Lineage (NCBI taxonomy): Eukaryota > Metazoa > Chordata > Ceratodontiformes > Protopteridae > Protopterus > Protopterus annectens. The sequence continues at coordinate 774,964,366 of NC_056726.1, read as the reverse complement.
CTTCATTATGGAGTTCTTCAGCAGCTGTGTGTGCATTTCTGATGGGTGTCATCAACTATGGTTGCAGTAGATAACCTGCATCCCCCACTAAATAACCCTGAGGGATATCTCCCCTAGTGGACATCTGATACAGTTGGGAGGTATGCCAGATATGGGAGTTGTGGTAACTGCCTGGGTTGACATTTTCAAGATGATTCCCTTGGCATTACAAACAATGTGAGAGTTAATAGAGTGGAATCCCTTTCTATTTATATAGTGCCTTCCCTGTTCCCCAAGTGGTGCCTTAATTTCTATATGTGTGCAGTCTATGCCACTGCCGCACTTCAGGCTAGTGTGCTACAGGGTAGAACTGCATATTTCTGGCCCTGTCCTCAGGAGTACAGGGAAAATATATGTGTCACTGGCATGTTGTAGCATAGCATTCAGGAACTGATGCAGGATCCTGAATGCTGATGCCTTTGACACTCCCAGCATGTCCCATGTTGGTCACTGAAAGGTTCCTGTAGCTAAAATTCTAAGTGCTACACATACCTTTGTCTCCACTGGTATGGGTTCTCTGTGGTTTGCCCTTGCTCTGAGTTAAGGAAGAGGGAAGTTGCAGAGTTCCTGTAGTGTGTCTCTATCCACCCTGTAGTGGTCTACAATTTCCACATCATGTAGACTGTGTTAAATAAAATAGGGATCTGAAAACTCTTCTCCTCCTTGGCCATGGTCTATTAGCAGCAGCAGCATAGTCAGCCTGTTGCACATACACATGAATTAAAGCAACAGCAGCCTCTAACATTGTTTCTGTGTAGACTCCTTTCCATGGCTGTATTCCAATAGGTTTTGGAATTTGCAGGGAAAACTAGCACTGAGTCTACATGATTGCTTTATAGTTTGTTGAATAGCTCCTCCATCTTGGATTAGCTGATTAGCATACAATTCAGCTGTTTATGCTGTAATTGCATGCCACAGTATTTACCTTGTCTGTGCGACTCTACATACCATGTAGAGCTGCTTACTGAATCTAAAACAGTGTGCTGCCATGTGTGCATCACACTGCGATGCTCACATTGTGTAAACGGACCATGTAGGCTTTTTTGAATCTGGCGGTATATCTTTGTAAAACATAAGTATCAGTTTGTTTGTCACTTCTTAAAACCCTAGATTAACCTGAAAATGTTCCATTTAGATCAGTGCTCTACCCAGTTGGCAAATACATGACTAAAATAAATAAATAAATAAGTGTAAAGTGGTAGTAATATTAAGACTTTGGCCTTTTATTGGTATTTGAAATTACTATGGAACTCCTGTAACTGTTTTTGTATGTTATGGTTATGATTCAGTGCAACATTTATCTTAATTTTAATGTGTGTTATCTTTGTTGTAGCAACACAATACTAGTTACCAAATGACAGCACAATGTACCTAATAATCTGTACATCTTTTCTGGGTTTTTAGTTTCTTCTTGTAGTTATCATTCAAAGAAAAAGGATGGTGAATTTATTTAAAGCACTTTGACAAAATAATTGTCCACTCATTGCACATTAAAGTAATGTAAGGTTACAGGATGATTTCTAGCTGCACAACACACAGTAAAAGTTGTTACCAGTTACAGTTTTGCACATCACCTATTGTTATGAAAGCACTACTAATCCATAAAACCTATTTTCCCCATACACATTAACAGAAACACTTATTTATGCATTAGACACTATGCAATACAGACTGGATGGAAATAAATTTATAAGTGCAAGTCTGAGCATATGCTCTAATATCACACATTGCAAAGAAGTATTGGCATTCCATGACATCCATTTGACCAATACACACTGACATGATACACATTAACAGTGGCACTGCTTTGCACAATACACATGCTTGTACTGTAAAGATGAATGTAAAGCAGATTGCAAACTATAGGCCTTGATTCACAAAGGTTATTCTGAGGTATAAGCCTGGTGTGCACCTTATGATAACCATTTCTAATTCAAAGACAGCCCTACTACAATATTGTACCACAAGTGGTGCAGTACCATGGCCGGCTATTGCTGTGGCCAAACAAATGCTAATAAGGCATTCCAGGGGAGTGGCCTATCCTAAGTAACCATGTGGTCCCCCGGGAATTGTATGTGGTAACATTTATGCAGCTGTGTAAATCACCTCAGCCATCTATGTTAATGAACACAGCCAAAAACTTTCATTCACCCATTGAAATCAAAGGGTGAGATCAAGTCAGAGATAAGTGCCAGGGAGTTTAGCTGACAGGTAGTGTTGGTGGATGTGTCCACATGAGTGCATGTGTATGTCCACATGTGTGAGCATATGCAGAGGTGCATGCTCACACATCAGTGTATATGTGTGTGTGTGTGTGTGTGTGTGTGTGTGTGTGTGTGTGTGTGTGTGTGTGTGTGTGTGTGTGTGTGTGTGTGTGTGTGTGTGTGTGTGTGTGTGTGTGTGTGTGTGTGTGTGTGTGTGTGTGTGTGTGTGTGTGTGTGTGTGTGTGTGTGTGTGTGTGTGTGTGTGCGTGTGTGTGTGTGTGTGTGTGTGTGTGTGTGTGTGTGTGTGTGTGTGTGTGTGTGTGTGTGTGTGTGTGTGTGTGGATGCAGTAAGGGGGATTATTTAGGGAATAAGTAGGGAAGGTGTGTGTGTGTGTGTGTGTGTGTGTGTGTGTGTGTGTGTGTGTGTGTGTGTCTGTATACAATATATATATATATATATATATATATATATATATATATATATATATATATATATATATATATATATATATATATATATATATATATATATATATATATATAGTTTGGTGTGTGTGTGTGTGTGTGTGTGTGTGTGTGTGTGTGTGTGTGTGTGTGTGTGAATGTGGGGAGTTTGTCACACCTTCACACTCCCTGAGAGTAAGATGCAAATCATGCAATAATAGGGGATGGTGAGCAGTAAATGCCAAGGCTACTCTTTAAATTGTGCAGTAAAGGCACTTTAAAGAATAACAGAACTACATTTTGCAGCAGGAAAGACATTGGGCAAATGTATGTGGGGGAGGGCTCTCGCACCTCTATACTCCCCCTAAACTAATAAGCACATCCTACAATATTGTGGGGTGGGGAAATTAGACATCAAGGATATTTTTACAGCATGCCATAAAGGCACTTAAAAAGGAGCTTAAAAGCATTCAAACCCTATACAATCTGTACTCAGGCATAGCTCTTTAGTAGATAATTGGCTGTCTATACTCCCAAAGGCACATCTGGAGTGTTTCTCCCCGGGCCTCCGCTGAAAACAGGATCTGTGGAACCTAGTCGGAATTTCCCGGTCAACAAATGTTAAATAAATAAATAAATAAACATATTACCTTAAGTCTTTGAATGTAAAAGATTTTAAAGGAATGTTAAATCCTGCAGTATTTAAACAGAAAGTAGCTTATCCAGCAGGAGTCTTAACCCTCACCTCTAACTGAGGCGTTAGTCTAAGAGAGTATTTTTATATAATAATAATAACTATAAATTAGAATATATTGTATGTTTATATAATATTAAGTATGAAACTCTTATGTTTGACATTCAATGGTCCATGAGTTACAAGGGACAGGACTTGTATAAGAGGCAGCACAGCCGGTTAGTTCTGTAAAGTCAGGGACACTTGAGAGGGATGTGGTTGTGTTCATATAGAAAGAGGCTTTGGGACAAAACTAGGAGGAACACAGGATGGCATCAGGGAGAATTTTTAAAATATTATTTGGACTCACTGAGAAGGTTTAATAGTGCAATAGATCTAGCATCACGACATACTTTGTGAACAGTAAGAAGAATGAAACTCTAATGTCTGGCATTACTGACCAATGATTTATTAGGCCAGATACAAAAATAAGGTAACACATCAGGAACATTCTCTCATGTGTGTTGCACAAGTGTGTATGTGTGGGGGGCAGTGATGGGGGTATGCCTGTGTCAACACAATACATGGGCCACCAGTTGGGCTTACTGCAGAATAATGCTGATTTGCACTTGCAGCATTAATGGACAATTTAAAGACATTAATATTAGCCCAGAGTGACAGCTTTCCTCATTGTGGCTAGCATGTTTCTAAATTGAATTTTCCCAGATAATGGAAATAACCCCTTTTAGCCACAGCTCTTACTGACACTAGTCCATTTTCTAACTCCTTGGATAGATTTCTAAGTGCAGGTTTGACTGCATGTTGTAATATACTGCACTGACAATAGCATTGCTTTGTACGATATGCATTACTGCAAACATACTGGTATTTTATGGTACTCATTTCCTCAATACACACACTAACAGTAGCAGTGCTTTGTGCGATACAGAGGATTACATAGTAAAGATGAATGCAAAACAGATAGGGAAATATATTTTTTCTTTTGAAGTGTCAGTGGTGCAACAGGTAACACACTCACCTTTCTTGCTGCAAGACCAGAAGGTTGTGGAATCTATTCCACTTTCAGTTGACTAGATTGTTGAAGCTGCAGTGCAGCATGGGAGGTGCTGTACTCTTGAGTGTGTCACTCTTGAGATGACATGTAAAACACAGGTCACATCTGTTTTAGTTGTCAGTAACTCAGGTGGCTATAAAGATCCCATGTCACATATTGAAAAGAGTAGAGGAAGTTCCCTGATGCCCTGCCCTAATTTCCTCTAGTAATATATCAATGACACCTATTGGGACTTCTCCAAAAAGAGACCACCAGCCTAGTATGACTAACCAGCCAACAAAAGATAAATCAAAATAGTGGACATATGATAGTATGCTTTAGAATTGCACTAAAAGAACTGTTCCTTTCAGCACTAAATATATAAATATATCTTCTTACGAGGATGAATACTGCACATGAACAGCATAATGTTGTCCCTACAGCTGCATTCATCTCTTGGCAAAATATCTGGACTTAAATCATAAATGACTTTAATTACCAGTATGTGTGTCTTACTGGTTGCACTAAGCTGGAAATGGAGCCATCAGTTTGAATGTATAAGGAATATTTCAATGCAAGTGGTGCTTTTCTAACTAAATGAAGAGTCTGGTAAATAGTTTAATGCAAATGAAAAAAAAACATTTTAGGCTGGGCAGCACAGATATAGTTTCATGTCTTTGCAACTGCAACAAAAGGAGATACTGCCAGCACAGCTAACTGGAATTTTGTAAATAATTATATGTCATTGGTGAATATCAAAATGATTTATTCAAGATGCTTATGTTACAAATGTATTAGAACTGTATGTCATGTGTATATCAAATGGCTTGCACGGAAATATGTGTTGGAAAGGGTATTTTCAGAGTGCTGTTTAAAATGTAGCCACAGTGTGCTCTGCTAGAAATGTACATGCACTATTGTAACTGTTTAAATATATATATTTTAACAGTGAAAACTGGAATACAGGAGGTTAACTTCAGAAAAATAACTGAAATTAAATTACTTTATGGCTAGGCCATATAGGATGGCATATTTCAGTATTCAATACAGCAAGAGACACAATGCCCGCACTAGGAAACGTTCAGTATTGTCTTTAGGGTGAAGTAATTACTAGTCTTGAAAGCAAGAAGGAATGCAATTGTTTTATGACTTCCAGCATCTGCCAGAGATCTGAGGAGAAGCCCCTGTCTGTATATTTTTAAATACTGCCAGCTTCATCAATGGTTGTTTGGACTGGGAACTAGCAGTCAGATGATTACTTCAGTTGCCCTGCTAGACAGGGGTCCAGGGAAGTAAATATTGTGGGAAGAAATAGCTGGGGGAATTGTTATGGCTAGTCTTGTATAGGCCCTAGGGCCAATATCTTAGTACCAACCTATGAACCTATGACAAGAAATGATGTAATTTTGCAAGTTATCCCAGCAGTAATATTTGAGATATTAATATGAGAAGCCTCTTAGTGAGACAGAGCATTCTGTGTTCTGTCTTGGACCTGACAACAACTAGAAAATCCATTCACCACATCTGCCTTGCTCTATTAGTAAGTTCTTAGATTATAGTATAATTCTGTTAGATTTAGTCAGGAATATAGTAAAGCTTAGTTTAGATTTTTTTTTCATTTATTTGAGACTGTCCTGTAATGTTGTTTTGAATATTTCCTGTGGTTTTGAACTCTGATGTCACTGTGAATATATATGTATTATTGCCTTGTTCTATTATTTATTATTAATATATATTTAAACCTTTCATCGTGGCTGCTCTGTATAGAGATATTTAAGTTATGAGAGTACTTGCTTATCTATTTGGTGACACTGTGTGGGCCACACCTAATAGCTTTGTTCTTGCTCAAACTACCATTTGTATTAGTATTCTTATTATTATTAGTATTAGTATTGGTATTAGTATTAGTATTAGTATTAGTGTTAGTATTAGTATTAGTATTACACAGTGAAATTGGACACCCTTTGTTAAGGGCCTTAAAGTAGCTGATAAGAGGTTCTGGTGTCAGTGGTAACTATCCTATAGTCTGGGCAGAAGGGGGCATAGCTAGTAAACCTGTGCCAGCCTTTCCCAGGTGTGTGTGTGTGTGTGTGTGTGTGTGTGTGTGTGTGTGTGTGTGTGTGTGTGTGTGTGTGTGTGTGTGTGTGTGTGTGTGTGCGCGTGTGTAAAACAAATCTCCAAGAGTGTGTGTGTCAGCTACTTGGGCAGAGACACGAAGGTTGGACAGAGAGAGTGTTGGTGGACTTGGCTTGGAACCCTGGATCCCTGGCTAAGGACTCAACTCTATAGCTGTGCCAGTGGGGAGTCTTATTGGGGATCTGGAGAAAGAGGGAGAAACCAGCCCCAGACTGACTCTGTTCCCTGTGTGCTCTTAAGGGAAATTGCACTTGATGCAGAGAGCTGCATCGGGAAATACTGTGTGTGTACTTGTCATCCTCTCAGTGAACATCCCCACTGTTGCCAGTGGTGAGGATTGAGACTCATTGATTACTGTTCAAGCGATGGGTCATCACAGTAGCATTTACTTTACTCCTTTATCCCCAAATGCTGCATTAAAGAGATGTATGGAAGCTGAGTTGTGACAAGCATACATTGTTCAGTTCAGGATCAAAACATTGTGTGCAATGCCTGCCTGCTCTGTGACTGAAAGCCTATGTGAAATAGTCTGTGCACTCTAAGGACCTCTAACTAAGTTGGCCACTGGCCTCTTTTACTTGCCAAGTAGACTATATTGCATATGCCAGTTATTTAGTCTCAGGAGATGACAGACAACCTGTTTTACCTGCATCTCTTTGTTAATTGCTTTGTTTTGGCTATAAACTGATTGCTCTCAGTTGTAAATTGACCTGATGCCCCACTCACTAGGCTAGACAAAGAGAAGGTTGCTGTTAGCTGCCTGTCGGGAGTCAGAATCCGCCACATAACACAAGCACTCAGGTCACTCCAGAACAAGTACAAATATGACTCTGTCATTGTTCATGTTGGTGTGAATGACCTGAGACATACCTCCCTGGACTACATGAAAAGAGACATGGAAGAGCTCTTTGATCATGTAGCCCAGGCGGGTATGACCCTGACCCTGAGTAGCATCCCGCTCTCACCAAGAAAGACACCTCAGTTTAAAGAAAAAAATGATCAATTTCAACAATTTTCTAAGCTTCTGGTGTCATTCAAAGGGGATCCAGTTTCTTTCAGCCTGGGATGACATGCTCGACAAGCCGCGTTGCTTCGCAAGAGATGGCTTGCACCTGTCACCCTTTGGCTTTCGAATACTGGCCAAGGCTCTTGCTGCCCCCATAGTGCCTTTTTTAGGCAAGGCTCAAAATTCAAACCCACCTCCGTAAACAGCACAAGTAAAAAAATGAGGGTAATGCTACTCAACGCCAGGAGTTTAAATCTCAAAATGCATGCACTTGAAGCACTCCTAAGTATGGAGAATGTCGACATCTGTGCAGTAACTGAAACTTGGTTCAAGGCTCCAGAGAGCACTCCAGCACTACTGGGCTACAACTCATACCACACATTTCGGACACAGAACACGGACCGAAACACAAAAGGAGGGGGTGTATCCATATTCATCAAGGATACCCACACCTCCAGGTTAGTGGCGCAGCATGATACATCTGAGATCATCCATGTGCAGCTAACATCGGGTAAATCTGCAATGCAAATTGTGGCCTGCTAAAGATCACCCTCCATGACCCAGGACCACCACTCTGCCTTTCTGGAGACACTGGAAAACATGAAGGTCCTACCAAACACCCTGATCTTGAGAGATTTCAATTATCCTACCATTAACTGGGAAAACTACTTGAGTACAAACTGCCAGGCCCAGTGCTTCCTGGAATTTATCAACTCAAATGCCCTGGATCAGCTGGTAAACTCCCCTACCAGAGGCCACAACATATTGGACCTGGTCATCACCAACATGGGTGACAGGTGCTCCGTACCAAAGGTCAACCCGTCAATGGTAAGATCAGACCATAAACTAATCACCCTGGATGTCTACACCCCACCACCACCCCCAACCAAGGAAACCACAGTGAAAAACTTTTCTAAAGCAAACTTCACCTTACTTAAGGGAGAGGTGGTAAGTTTCACAGCCCCCACGCTAAAGGATAACACTGCCCAAGATGCAGAATCCTTTACAATTGCACTTTATGAGCACCTACAAGGATGCATGGATCATGCCATCCCTAGCAAAACTAAGACTCACTCCCCTAAGAGAAGGAAACCAGTCTGGTGGACCCCTGCCATAAACAGGTTATACAGCAAAAGGAGGAAACTAGTTCAGAAAAAAAGCAAATCCCAAGAAGGAAAGGCATCCCTGATCAGTATCAGTAAGAAACTAAGGTCCCTCATAAAATCATCCAAGGCTAACTTCAAAAGAGAAATAGCCAAGGATTCGAAGGATAACTTCAAAGCCTTATTTAGCTATGTCAAGAATCTAAGTGGCAACTCGCAGATATGCTCTGAGATAGTGCAAAATAGCACAAAATATACTGAACCTACTGATATTGCCAACATACTGGCAGATAGATTCAGTGCAAACTTCACCTCCCTCTCACCTTCAAAAGGGTCCACAACAATACCAGAAAAGAGTAGTGTCCCAGAAATCACAGAAGCACAGGTGAAAACAGCCCTTTCAAAATCCAAAAACACAGCATCATTGGGGCTAGATGGTGTCCCAGGCTGCGTCTTACACAAACTAACCCCCCACCTAAACACGCTCTTCAACCTCAGCCTCTCTACAAGCTACGTGTCCATAGAATGGCGCACAGCAACGGTTATTCCACTCCACAAAGGAGGGGCCACAACTGACCCTGGTAACTATCGCCCCATAAGCCTGACTAGCCTAGTCTGCAAGGCTATGGAGCGCATCATCATGCAACATTTTAACAAAGACATTGGGAACCTCCAAACACTTGACCCGACCCAGTTTGGCTTTGTTAAGGGCAGATCATGCCTATTAAACCTGGTTGACTTCTTCGAGACAGTCACCAAGGCCATAAATGAGGGAAAGATGGTTCACACAGCCTATCTTGATCTTGCCAAGGTGTTCAACACCATTCTTCACTCGGGTATTATAGAAAAACTCACCAGCCTGAACATAAACCCCTACGACAGAAGATGGGTTGCCATCTGGCTTACAGACAGAACTCACATGGTAAGAATAGCGGGCTCCAGGTCCGACTCTAAACCAGTCACAAGTGGTGTCCGCAAGGCTCGGTTATGGGACCCCTACTGTTCGGCATATATTTCTCAGATGTACAGGCAAACACAGGAGGACTATGGCTAACCATGTTCACCAATGACTGCAAACTGGGAGCCATAACTGACTCTCTGGCTGACACGGACATCCTTCAAAAAGGCCTTACTGAGACAGACACCTGGTGTCAAAGTCATGGCCTCAAGCTAAATGCCAAAAAATGCATAGTCATCCTATTTGGGAAAAACAAAACACCCACGAATTACCACATAGGCAGCAGCCCCCTTAATACAGAAGAGGTAATAAGAGATCTGAGGACCCAGGTAGATAGTAATCTCTCCTTTGACAATCATATTGCCAAAGTAGTTAGGAAATCCTTCTATGTGGCCCATCTAATTACTAAGGGGTTTGCATCTAGAAATAAAGAGGTTATAGTGCCCCTCTACTCGTCACTCATCAGACCCATCATAGAGTACAATACCCCATTTGGGATGTACCTCACAAGACACTTCCAATAGCTTGAAAGACCACAAAAGCACCTCTCCAAGAGGATTACTGACCTCAAACATATCTCCTATGCAGCCTGACTGAAAAAACTCCGGCTGTACTTAGTGGCATATCGCTTACTCAGAGGTGATCTCTGCCTGACTTACAAAGCCATGTCCAACTCAGAACTGATGGACATGCTCCACCTAAAGAAATCCAAGTCACTGCGAGCTACACGCTCTAGTGAGCTAAACCTCAACACAACAATAAATAGAACATGCTGGAGGGATAGATTCCTGTCACAGAGACTCTCCATGCTTTGGAACAAAATTACTAACTACATAAGGCAGAGCCCCTCACTAACACTCTTCAAGAGAAGCCTTGACGAGTGGAAGGGTAACAGAAAATACACCCCTGGGATCACTTCATTAGCTCTGCTTGACAGAGGCTCAGTTACTTAATCAATGGGGCAGTGAAAGCCGACACACTCTGGCTAGGCTTGTAATTGCCCTCGGGCAGATAGCCTAGTACCTACCTATGAACCTATGAACCTATGAGGATGGAAAAAAACTATACTATAGTAACTTTCAGAATAATACTAAAAACTCTAAAAAATTTTGGATATCCATTAAAGAAATCTCACATCCCAGCCAAAAATTAAACCCAAGCCCCTCTCCCAATAACCCACCACTCAAGACTGCAATACAGTTCAACTCTTATTCATAGATTGTATAGCATCTCTAACCAAGGATTCCTCAACATCTTATCCCAACCATGCCCGACAGCTACATATCACCACATCCACTTTCACCTTCAAACCTGTGCACACATTCTATATAAAACTACTCTTAAACAAACTTAAACCACACTCTTCTTCAGCTGATGACCTTTCAAGCGAGTACCTAAAAATAGCAACCAGTGCCATTGCCTATCCTGTCTCAATCCATATAACTAGATTAGTCCAGGAATCCCACGTTCCCTCTCGCTGGAAAAAGTGACTTATTATCCCTCTGCACAAAGAAGGAAATTTAGCAGACATTAATAGTTTAAGACTGATAGCAATCTTATCTCCCCTCTCCAAAATACTTGAAAATGTATTAAAAAACAATTACTAGACTATCTCATATGATCATAGGAAGTTACAAGGCTATTGGCTATGTGGCCCTTATAAGCCTAGTCAAGAGTTTAGCCCATGTTTAGACAAGTCAACCCCCAAAGCCCCTGTCCAACAGGGACACAGGTGGAATCCCAAGGGTGTATTTTCTGTTTCCCATCCTGTTATCCAGGTTGCACTTAAAAAGGGATAATGAGGTACTCTGCTTGACGTGGAGAGGGAGTCCATTTCACAGATGGGGGAGTCTCTTGGACACAAATCTGTCCCACCAACAAGTCCTATTGATATCACAGACGTTGCTCGAGTGGAGCTTGACTTGCGGATATGCAGCAGTCCCATCAAGGCGGGGTCTGAGATTACTTTGTATGCCAGACAGAGGTCACCTCTGAGGAGTCTGTATGAAACTGAGTAGAGGGACAGGGCTTTTAGCCTATCTGTGTAGGGTAGATGTTTGAGGCGCTGGATTCTCCTGGTAAGGAACCTCCGTGGTCTCTCCAAGCTGCTGCATGTGCTTTGCGAGGTACATGCTGAAGGGGACATTGTACTCAATAATTGTCCTTATAAGGGAAGAATACAGGGATGTTATGACTTCTTTGTCCCTGGATGAGATACCCTTACTTATGAGGTGGGCCATATAGAAAGCTTTCCGTACAATGGAAGCAACATGGTGGTCAAAAGACAGACTGCTGTCAACCTGAGTGCCCAAATCCCTCACTACTAATTGTGTACTTAGGATGTTGTTATTAATGTGATAATATGTGGGGACATCACTCTCCCCAAAGAGGATGATGATGCACTCTTTGGCATTCAGCTTGAGGTCATGTTTCTGGCACCAGTCATTTGTTTGGGTGAGACCCTCTTGGAGGATGTCCACATCACTTGGGGAATTGATAACTGTTCCCAGCTTGCAGTTATCTGCAAACTTGATCAGCCATAGCCCACTGGTTTTGGCCTGCACTTCAAAGAAGTATATCCCAAATAACAGATGCCCCAAGACTGATCCCTCGGGTACGCCGCTCATTTCAGATCTACTGCTTGAGGTGGCTTCCCCTATTTTTATTAGGTGGGTTCTATCAGTGAGACAGTTTGCTATCCATCTGGTAATATATGGATTGATGTCTAGTTGAGAGAGTTTATCTACTATGCCTGAATGGGGAATAGTGTTGAAGGCTTTGGCCAGGTCAAGGTAGGTGGTGTTCACCATCTTCCCCTCGTCCATGGCTTTGGTGACTGTCTCAAAGAAGTCAACCAGATTTCACAGAAATAACCTCCCCTTGAGAAAGCTAAACTGTGTGGAATTGAGTGTTTGGAGATTGCCAATGTCCCTGTTAATGAGGTCCATGATAATCTGTTCCATGGCCTTGAAGATCAGGCTAGTTAGACGGATGGGTCTATAATTTCCTGGCTCGGTGGATGCTCTACCTTTGTGTAAAGGAATGACAGTGGCTGTCCTCTACTTGGCAGGGACAAAGCAGTTACTCAGGCTTTGTTTGCAAATTCATGCCTGAGTTCATGTAGGATGCAGCCTGGGATGTTATCAGGTCCCATGCAGGCTGTATTTTTTGCCTTTGAGTAGGCAGTGATGTCCTGTTCCCTAGAGATAAGGGGTGGGGGCAGGTACTGGGAATGTCCTAATTTACTGATGAGGGAACAGAGGGGAGAAATTTTCCCTGAATCTGTCAGCTAGTAGATTGGCTATATCTACAGCATTTGTGTATGTGGTGTACTTGACCATCAGTTCTGAACAGATCTGGGTGCTTCCTTTGAGACTGTGGACATATGTGAAAAAGGCCTTATGATTGTCTCTAGTAGATGGGGCCAATTTGTACTCGAAGATGGCTTTAGAGGATTTCATTAGTGCTCTTATTTGCTTGTTCAGGATAAGGAGAGATTGCTTCCAATTGGGTACCTGTTTCTTCTTGGTCCTTAGTTTATTTATTGCAGATGTCCACCAGACGGGCTTACTCTTCCTTGCGGAGGATGATTTTGTCCTGTCAGGCATTCCTGATTCCATGCATCTATATAAATGCTCATATAATACTTTGGTGTAGATTTGGACATTGCTGCCAATTCCTACAGTGAGGGAGGGGGTTGTGAAGCTGTTTATACCATCCCTCAGGAGGTTTTAATTAGCTTTGCAGAAGTTTTTTTGTTTGACACTAGCTAGAGGGGAATCAGGGGAGATGGTGACTTCAAAGGTGACCGCTTTATGGTCGGATCTTACCAGGGAGGATGATACCATAGGGGTGGTGCAGTGGTTACTCATGTTGGTTAATACAAAGTCCAAGATATTATCACCTCTTGTGGGGGTATTGACTAGCTATTCCAAGGCATTTGCATTGATAAAATCGAGGAATCTCTGGGCATTTGTGTTCTGGCATGAGTAGTTTTTCCAGTCTATGGTTGGGTAATTAAAGTCACCCAGGATCAGGGTAAAGGGTTGAATCTTGATATATTTGAAGAGGTCCAGATAGGTGGAGTGGGCATCTTGAATCAAATTTGGAGGCCTGTAGCTAGCTATAATTTGCATATGGGTCTTGTCAATGGTTAACTGCACCTGGAGTGTCTCCTGTGTGTCATACTGTTTGACCAGCCTGGAAGTGTGTGTGTGTCTTTAATATATATTGAAACTCCACCTCCTTTGGCTTTGCTGCCCACATTTTGGGGTCTGAATGTATGATAGGATGAGTAACCAGGTAAGGCTGGGGTGCTCTCTGCAGTTTTGAACCAGGTTTTTGCACAAATGTCAGCATCTTCCAGGGTTAAGAATGTTTGCAACGAGTGCAGTTTCATGTTTAGACTCCTGGCATTTAGCAGCATGACTTTTCATTTGCATTTTGTTGAAATTTTTATGTTGGTAGTATCGACCTCATGACATTTCCTAGAAAAGGCACTATGAGGGAGGCAAGGGCCTTTACCAGAAGCCTAAAGCCCAAGTGAGACAGATGCAGGCCATCTCTAGCAAAGCATTGTGGTCCGTCGATCATATCTTCCCAGGCTGTCAAACAATGGCTCTCCCTGAAATGACACCAGAAAGTAAGCCAATTGTTAAAGTCAATCATTCTGGGTGATGGTAGAATGCTGCCTAAGGCTAGGGACATACCTGCCTGGGACACAAATTCATTGAGATCAAACATGTCTCTCTTCATATACGGGAGGTATGTCTCAAGTCGTTCACGCCAACATGGACTATGACAGTCATAACAGTAGTTGTTGTTGAGACACTTGAATGCATGTGTGATATGGAAGATTCTGGCACCTGACAAGCAACTAACTGTGACTTTCTAGGAGAATTTCTAGGAGGTTTTTAGACCTTGTGGCACTTTTTCTTGTAATTCAGTAGCAATAGTTTATGCTATAAAGTGTCCATGTGGGTTACATAGGGAACATAAAAGGAAAGTACTTCCAAGGTCAGGAGGTCAGGAACAGAGATAAAAAATAAATAAAAGAAAAGCTTTTAAGCCCTTTATTTAAAGACCATCATAACAGGTAACTTAGTTAAACAAAAGCTGCTATATAAGGAAACAGTTTTTTATGAAAGTATATACACCTGACACCTATTAATTGATTGATTGTTTGATTGTGTAATTGTTTTATTGGCTTTTAAATTAGGTTATATTATGGGTATAAATAATTTGAAAGTGTTTGAATATTCATTCTCCTAGAGAAGAGGTGAGCGCTAGGAAGGGAATAAAACTGTGTTGGATCTATCTACTTGGTCGTATTGCTTCTTCTACTGCCCTTTTTTTTGTTTTTGTTGCATATATATAACTGTGACTTTCTCCTTATCCAGCCAGGTGAGAGGCACATCTGTGTGCCTCACAATGGAGTCTTCTATGACTAATATGTTGGGTTTATGGTTAGGCCTTAGTGTTTGCAAGACACTGGTGTGTGGACTATGCATGGTATGTGGTGTGGAGGGTTGTGGAGTTCTCATGTGTTTTTGCCTCTGAAGTCTCCTTTGTTTGGGTTTGTTTTTGTTGAGAACCTCTGCATATGTGGATGTGTGTTGTGTAGTTGTGGGTGGTGTTTGAGGTGTAGTGATTGTGTTGATAACCTACTCAGTGCCATATGTACTGGCTTGTGAGGGAGAGAGCATAGATTCTAGGTTCTTTATGGAATTGCATCGCTCACAAATTGTGTTCCTAAGCGGTAGTAGTAGATGGTTGCCTGCTACACTGTCTCAGGATGCTCATATCAACCAGGCTGGCAGGAGAAACCGTAGGAGATTGTCCATCCATATTTCTCAGAATCTGAGGGAGAGAGGTCAGGGAGAGCTACGGGGTAGGCTTAAAGCCTAAGTGCTTAAGTCAAAAATAAGAGGCTTAGAATAACACTTAAAATTTAAACAGGCTAAAACAAGCAGTAATAAATGCAGCAGAGAAGATGCAATTGAACGCTTTAGACAACAAGTAGCAGAAGACCCAACATGAAGTAACACAGTAGGAGGAGAAAACACAAATACTGTAAAAGCAGCTGAATAAAGTTTTTTGTTTTGTTTTGTTTTTTGCTTTTTTAGTAAAGTGGAAAGGGAGAAAGGAGATAATTCAAGGTTAAGAAACTAAGGGGGTTAGCCTTCCCAAAAGTATTAGGTAAAATGAGCTAATGACACTGGACTGGGAGGAGTGTCCCAGATCAAATTTACAGTAGGGGCGGGCAACTACAAAGCTACCAAGTATAAGGACAAGATACCAATAGGGAGGGATGATGGGAAACTATGCTACAGCTACTAGCTACACTAAATTAGGCAGAAAACACTACATAAATGTTTATCACAGCAGAAAACAGCATTGTGACACTAAATGAAAGTTTTAAACAGATAAAGGAGGAAGGAGTCTCTAGAGAATGCTTTTAACTGCAAACAAATAAGTTATATTATACACCCCTTGACAGGAAATCAGAATAAACAAACAGATGCTTAACAAATGGAGAAAAATTCCAGTTAATGAGTTTTGCATAATGGTTGAGGTGTTTGCCTTACAAATGAAAGGTGCAGGGTTTGACTCTCACATGGGGTAATTGGCTAGGCTTAAAATGGCCCACAAGGGCAGTTAGCCTTAATCTATGAACCTTAATACCTTTCACACAGTGGAACTATCTAAAAAAGCTTTATATACAGTGTGAGAGTAACAAAAGTAATTTACCAGGCCCTGTAAGGCAGACAGTTTCAGTACAATAGTGTAGATTAGTTTATAGCAATAAAATACAGTGAAAAGTAATAGCAGTAGACAATAAAAAGTGCTATAAATGGTTAGAATAAACAATAACTAGTAAAAATAAGCAAAAAAAAACAGGATACTTGTTATATATCACAGATCAGAGTTGTGGTCAATGCCCCTCCTCCATTCAGCTCAGTGTGAATAAATAGAATTCCTCTTAATGGCAGTGCTTAAATACCAGAAGGTACAACCTGAAACAACATTTAAAAAGATCAAAAGGACCAATGAGTGCTTACTCCAAGCCCTAGACAAGACAACCACTACCAGCCAGTGCCAATCAACACAATCCTCACACTAAGGTGAAGAAAGGCTTCTGCTAATCCAAGATGGCCTGGAACATGTGCTCAGAACAAACAACCACTGCAAACAAACAAGCAAACAGGCCCAGAGACAGCAAACCTGAACTGGGACTATGCTACAGCTACTAGCTAAAAACGCTTTACAAACAGTGTGACAGTAACAAAAGTGATTTAACCAGCCCTATAAGGTAGACAATTTCAGGACAATAGTGTAGATTAGTTTATAGCAATAAAATACAGTAACAAATAATAAGCAGCAGACAATTAAAAAAAGTGCTATAAATGGTTAGAATACGCAATAACTAGTAAAAAATAAGCAAAAAAGTGGATACTTATTGTTATATATCACAGATCAGAGTTGTGGTCAGTGCCCCTCCTCCGATCAGCTCGGTGTGAATAAATCTCTTGCAGGGAGAACTCCTGTCCTCTATACAACATGGCTTCCATCCTTCCCACAGTACTAGCACTGCCCCTCTAACCTATATAGATACTTTCAATAAACCTACATATAATAGCAAACTAGTTTCTTCCTTATTTCTAGACATGTCTAAAGCCTTTAACACAGTTTGTCACTGCAAACTCCTACTTCAAATGTCATCACTACATCTCTCTCATCCCACCCTTATGCAGTTCAAAAGCTACCTGTCCAATAGGTATCAGTCAGTAAAATGATACTTCATGTTCTCTCCTTACCTCCCAGTCACCACTGGTGTACTACAAGGCTCTGTCCTTGGCCCCCCTCCTCTTTAGCATTTTCACCAACACCCTCTATGCTTCCACACAGCAGGCCATCCTAATACAATACACAGACAATTCCACTTTCAGTTACACATCTGACAACATGGTACACCTCCAAATTTACTCTGGAAGCTTTAACAGCTACTGAAACATGACTTCATGACTCACAACTCATGCTCAACCCAAAAAGACCAAACTATTAATTTTTCCCCAAATCCCTGTCTCATAAAAAAATATTGAAGATACTTCTCATAGCAAATTATTAGAGGTGATATTAGATGATAATCTTACATTTGACCTGCACAGACAAAATTGCATAAGAAAAACTCATCAAAAACTAGGAATGCTTTACTCAGCCAAAAACTTCCTCACCGATGCAACTAAAACTACACTTGCCACTACTTGTCTCCTCCCCGCTCTTCTTTATGGGGCTCCCAGCCTTTCGAACTTCCAGGCTTCACAAAAACTAAAACTTGAGCAGTGCTATAACAAAGTCACTAAATCTGCAACACATACCCCTTTTAGAACCCATCACTGTATAGCACTGAAAAGCCTTAACTGGTTAGAAGTACCACAACAACTAACATATGCACAACTTCTTAATACCTATAAAATTATCCAGTATCCATATGTCTGTCTAGCACTAAAACTTATTCTACACAACTATGTTCCCAGATGGACATTGTGATTCCTTTACCAAAAACTTCTGTCTGTCTACAAACCTAACAAATCTGCTGGGCATTGTCTGCACTCATATACTTGTGCACGCTCATGCACACACCAGCACACTTTTATATGTTATTAATTTACTTCATTCACTGTTTTCTGTATTTTTGTGTGGTTTTTCTACTGGTTTTCATTATATAAACTTTTTTTGGCTATAAACAAGAAAACTGTCATGACAATTTTTTTTTCTCAACTGCAAAGCATTGACATTTTTTCTGAGCTATGAATAACAGTTTTTATACACATTAATGCATATGGATGGATGCTCATTCGATAGTATTACACAAATATATATTTATATTTATAGTGTCCTAATTAGATTATGTTTATGTTTAGATAGCTTTGTGTGTTTTTTCTTGTATCTATCTAGTTAGCTCTTTTCACTTATCTACGTATGTATATGATTTTAGTTCTTGTCATAGACCCGATGAAGGCATTATTACATTAGTTAGCCAAAAGCAGTTTTAGTTAAAAGTCAGTCTATTTATATGTATGTTATGCTTTTCTTAACACCTGATTTTGGAATGTGTGTTGAAAATAGGTAGTGCATTCCTTAACTAGGATCTAATAAGTAGTAGTGTGTGGGGGTGGTGGGGGTGAGTACTTGCTGTTCTTAAATGCACTTTTATAGCCCTGTTTATGTTATTTGCCTGGAATAGGCTGGTTTAAAATTAAACAATACCTATATTTTTCACACCTACTTCTAAGTGTATAAAAGCTGTTATGTTTAACATTGTAACATATTTTTGATTTTTTGCTACTGAGGATCGCTTGTCTGTGACGAATATAAGCTTGTTGTTTTGGAACACTACCTGGGTTTCATGATTTTTAGAAATTATTGTGACTGAGCTCATCAACAAAGTTTGAAGACTACACGTTTTCTGTTTTTTTATATTTTTTAAGACCTGGAACTCCTTACCTGTATCCATCAGGTCTATACCCTCCCTCCCATCTTTCAAAACCACGCTGAAAGATTTCCTAGCTAATATCTGGCTGTGTTCTTGCTCAAAACCAGGATAAACTATATCCCTGAATGTCAACAAATACCTTTTCATTCCTTATACCTCCTTAGTCTCCATCTAATACTCTTCCCTGACCTTCTCTCTAAATACACCATAATCCTGTTTTTCCCTCACTTCATATAGCAATTCCTGTTTGTATTAGACTAACTTGCATTTAATTTCTCTACAAACTGTCTAAATTTTCTCTAAATATTAAATATTTGTCATATACCTTGCATCGATTTTTAACCAATGTTTTTATATTATATCTAATTTGTTATAATTATTTAAACTGTAAATGTTTTTATTTTTATTTTTGACTGTTCTTAAAATGTTTTGTAATAATTTGGAGCTTTTCTCCCGGGGCTTCCACTGAAAATCAGCTTCTACCCAGTCGGAATTTCCTGGTAATCAAATGTCAAAAGATAAATATTTATTTTATTTATTTATTTAAATTTGTTGACCAGGAGTGTCCGACTGGACGTAGGTCCATTTTCAGCGGAGGCCCGGGGAGAAAAGCTCCACAGTTAAAATAAACAGACAGCATATACATTGGATTACATAGTGAATAACAATTTACATAGCAATTACAACATAGTTACAGATGAAGAACATAGTACATCAGTAGACAACTAGAATCTTTATCTGTGAAGTGCATACCAGATGTTAACAAATGTTACAAGAAGAAGAAGTTTGTGCTGTATAATAAGTACTGGCTTATGAGCATCTGAGCTTGCTATAATCAAGGTAGTTAGTGGAGTGGAAAGAAAGGTAGTGGTTGGATGGGGTGGATGATATTAGAGTGGGAGTTGCAAGGGCATAGCCAGCATGTTTTTAGTTGCGCTTTTAGTAAAGTTTTGAAGTGGGTGCATGATGGTATGGAGGTAATTGTGGGTGGGAGTGAGTTCCATAATTTGGCTATGGCGCAAGAGAATAGTGCTTCACCAGCAGAGTTATTGGCTTTAGTGATCTGCAAGTGATTTTTGCTGCTGGATCTTAGTGGTCTGGTGGTGCAATAGGGTTGGAGTAGATTCTGGAGGGATGGGACATTTAGTGGATGGTTTATTAGTTTGTGGGCGAGTGAGAGTTGATACCACTGAAGGAGGTGAGGGAGTTCAAGCCAGCCCAGTTCAGCAAGTGAGAGACAGTGGTGACTACGGTAGGATGCCCCTGTGGCGAATTTGGTGATTTTGTTGTAGCAGGTCTCTAGCTTGTTTAGATCACATTGCCTTAGGTTGGTATATATTGGAGAGGCATAAAGTAGGGTGGAGATAAGGTGGGAATTTGCTATTGAAATCTTTGCTGCTTTGGTGAGAAATTGCTTATTTCTGTATAACGCTCCTAGTTTTTTGTGGACTTTTTTTATAATCATGGATATGTGAATGTCAAATTTTAGTTTATTGTCTATTTCCACTCCTAGCAATTTGGTGTGTTCAGTTGGGTATATAGTGGTGTTGTCTTTTGCCGTGATGTTAAAGTGAGAGTTGTTTTGAATATGTTTGGTGGGTTGGAAGATGAGTAGTTTAGTTTTGTTTGGGTTGAGTATTAATCAGGCATTGGATAACCATGTTTCAACAGAGGAAAAGGCTTCCTGTGTGACTTTTTGCAGTTTTGGTAGGGACTGGGCTGAGCAGATGATGGTCGAGTCATCTGCGTATTGTATGAGTGTGCCATGTTTGGTGGCAGAGGCTAGATTATTGGTGTAAGCAGAGAAGAGTAGGGGTCCAAGGATGGATCCTTGGGGAACCCCTACAGAGACAGGTAGTTGGGGAGATATGTCATTCTGCCATACAACGGATTGTTGGCGGTCAGACAGGTAACTCTGAAACCAGTTGGTGACCGATTGTGAGAAGGATAGGTTATTGAGGACAGAGATAAGTTGTTTGTGTGGGACCATGTCAAATGCTTTAGATAGGTCTAGGAAAGTAGCAGAGGAGAGATAGCCATTGTTTTTATGCTGAAGGATAGTGTTAGTAAAGGAGAGTAAGGCAGTGGTGGTCCTATGGTTTGGTCAGAAACCATGCTGAGTACTGGAAAGGAGGTGGTTAGTCAGGAGGTAGTCTGAGGCCTGAGAGTGTATGCATCTCTCTAGTATTTTGGAGAGTGGAGAGAGAATAGCTATGCTTATTCGAAGAGCTGGAAGGCAGTGAAGTCCAATATTTTCAGTGATGTATTCAGCATCAGATTGCTGCATTGTAAAATAATAACCTGAAATACGGAACTTTACAAATCAAATTTGTCACTGCTTATTAACTCTAGTATTGGGATTATAATGTTATTAGAAAGCTCAGTTTAAAATGTTTATGATTGACTAATGTCTTTTTAAAGTTAATGTAGACTATGAAATTGTTAAAACACAGAAGTCAAAGTTTCCGCTCAGACCAGAAGGAGAAGCTGCATGTCTCCAGCTCTTCTTGCCGACAGCAAATGTGAAAGAACTTGTTTTAAGAGCACATTCCTGTCATACCTGTTTCATGCATTTTGCTGCATATCAGTGTCTGAAAATTTGTAGAATTCTTTAGTCTTCTCCCAGTTAACAGCAATAAGAGTTAAATTCTGTATGAAATATATGAGGCAATATAAACACAAAGGAAAAAAAACAAAACAGTCATAGTTTTTATATTAATGGGACAGACAACCAATATAAACACACTCTGCAAATATCTATTTTATGTGAATGGGAAATATTTTGTTCACCCTGAATATTTATGTTTTATAACATCATTCAACACAAGAAGTAGTGACTTTCGGCCATGGATTTGCAAAAGAGGCTACAGAAATATTATAGAACCTAAGATGATGACATGAAGGCCCCCATTTTATAAAATAGAAAGATCATGTTTTATCAAGTCTGCAAGGTAACAGTCACAGATAAAAGACATTGCACACACTTGTTCATTTTATTTAACATTTTACCTCTGTTGTCAGAGTATGAAAAACATTTATGTTTTGAAGCAGTTATAAACATGGTTTCCTGTATTATTATGCCTTTTAACTATCATCTATTCCATTTTCTCAGTGGTGTTTTATTTTTTGTAGTTATTTTTACCTGTACAAAGACATTAAGCATCCTTTAATGTCACTGTTTTGTGGTATTATAGCATTTGCATTATTCCTGTTGGACTAAGCATGGTAACATGGGTCTGTAACTTACAAGAGTGCTACAAAGATAGTTAAAACAAGCTATGAAGCATCAGTTGCCAAATGGGATGTTGTACAAGAAAGACCAGGAGAGTAGCAATGATAAAATGGTGACCCCCACCTCTAATAACCAGGACCCTTCATTATTCATCTGTACCATATTCCTCATATTGTATCAATTCAGGCTAATTCAGGAGGCATGTTGAAATTTTTATGGGTGAGAAGGGCCTTAAAAATAAGCACTGTAATGCCAGTGGTCAAGAACAAAGAGGACTTTCACAATTGCGGGCAGTATAGAGGTATCAGACTCCAGTTACACTGCATTCAAGTGGTGGAGAGGATAACAGATAAACAGATACATAGAGCAGTAGAAATTAAGACATGAGATGAGCATTTCGGATTCTGCAGCAGCCCAAGCAGCCCTTGAGGAATGCATTGCAGAAAAGTGTGTCATCATTGCTACATTGGTACTTTCTGGTTATTATTTTCAGATAAATTCCTGGAACAGAGATTTCTTTAGATGAAGTAGGGTTCATCTGAGCTTTTTGAAACAGAGAGTTTAGCCAGTTACGGGGGGGGGGGGGGGGCTGTTACCGGCACTCTAGAACTCACACCGAGTTTTGTACACACCTTGAAAGAATGTGCATAAAATATGGAGGCCCTAACAAGGCAGTATCTGAAGACAATGATTTTGGGATGTGGAGTGAGAGATGTGTGTATTGTTAGTCAAGGATCTTGACAGCAGCAGCTCTGTCATAAGACCAAGTACTTCTTGCAATGATTTAAACCACTGCTGCATCCTCTGAGTCCTAAACTTTGCTCACATGTTGATGCTAATTTCTGTACCCAGCATTTCTCTCATAAAACTAGTCTTTCATCATTACCATAACTAAAGGCAAACATTCTGCCTGCTTGTCATAGCATTTTGTAACTTATTTTCCCCAACACTACCAAACCGTTACTTGAGAAGTGTCAGAGTGAACATACGCTTACTCAAATGCCTCTTTCTCATTATTCTTTAAGTTTTTGATACATATTTTCTTTATTCAGAAAAATAAGCAACTTAGGTGGCACTGTTACAACTGTGTTCAATGTTTCTTGCTGTCTTGATGAATATTTGTAATATAATTTCAGTTTCAGTTGGTAAAAAGCTTGCAAACTTGTGATAGTAAGGAAAAGAGTGCATTCAGACACCGGATGCAGGAACTGCTAGATAAAGCAGGACAACATGAGTTGGTGTTGATAATGGGGACCTGAATGCACATATTGGAACAGACCAAACAGGACATGAGGACACTGTCTGGGTACACATCCATAGGTGGGCAAAGGGAATAAAGAATGAGAGTCATGCTAGACTTCAGTTTGGGAAATGACTTGATGAGAGATAGTCACAAGATCAATTACAAGAGTGGAAAACATCTAACTTAGGCAGACTTGATCTTAGTAAAAAAAGGGCATTGGGGTAGCTTCAGCGATTGCAAAATCATTCCCGGTGAAACAGTCAGCCCACAACATAAACCACTGGTTGTCACAATCAGCTGCAAGCAGTGGTTAGAGATGGGTCAAAGGTCAACAGAGACTAGGCTGAAGGCCTGGAATTTGACTACAGCGAAAGCATGAGAGTTCACTGAGTTGAGGAAAAATGGCAGCTCCTCAAAACAGCAAATGTGAGGACTGTATAACAAATATGCAGCTGAGTCAGATGTGGAAATAAGGTACATAAGGAAAGTTGTTGGTGGAATACAGAATTCCAGGAAGTCATCGAAAGAAGGAATACAAAGGCAAAGTGGAAGATAGAAAAGATGAGTTAAGCTAATAAGGAATACTGGCTGGCTAATAAAAAAGGTAAGAGAGCACAATAGCAAAGAACAACGTATCAGAGTCACTCTACCAGCTACAGGAAAGTGATTCAGCAGATGGCACAAAGAAACTCTCTCAGATTGCAAGGCAAAGACAAAAAGATAAAGAAGATCATCATCAGACACCCTTCATAAGGGATGCAACAACATGCTTACCAGTCCACAGAACATTAAAGACAGATGGAAGGAGTATTTCCAGCAGGTTTTGAATGAAGAAAAGCCCACAGAAGCAGTACTGACCAAGATACAGACAACAATGAAAGAAGAGGAGGAACCCACCCAAGAAGTAAGAATAGCACTAAGGAAAATGAAGTCAGGGAAAACAGCAGGCGTAGACGTGGTCATAGCAGGTATGATTAAGATGTTGAGTGAATTAGGGGAGAAATGGCTCTTAAAGGGTACTCATAGCAGTATAGATAGAAAGACATATCACATATGATTGAAGAACAAGCATTGTAGTGCCAGTGGTCAAGAACAAAGGGGACATTTGCAACTGTGGACAATATAAAGGTATCAGACTCCAGTTACACTGCATGAAAGTGGTGGAGATAATGACTGATAAACAAATACTTAGAGTAGCAGAAAATAAGATGGGAGATGAGCATTTTGGATTCAGATCAGGATGCAGCAGATGACCCAATGTATTCAGGTAGGTGAGAATAAGCTAGACATGAGGAAAGAGTCCAATTGGGCGTTCCTAAACTTGGAGAAAGCATATGACAAGGTCCCAAGCTAATCTGGGTAGTCCTGGAATATTTCAAAGTCATAGAAACATTGGTAGAATTAGTGCAGACTATGGTCAAAGACCCAATGTCACAAGTACTTACAGTGATAGGACTCATAGAGGGGTCCCCAGTGGGAGTGGATGTACATCACAGTTCAGCTCTGAGCCTATTGCTGTTTGTACTAGTGATGGACTGCATTTACAAACAGATCAGAGTGGACAGATCAACAGACCTGTACAGATGATGTGGTACTACAGGCAGAATCTGAGTAAGAACTTCAGCAAATGATGGGGGGAAAGGAATGCAAAACTAGAGGCACATTGGGTGAAACTGAGTACAGATAAAACAGTTGTTGCGACAGCAAATTGTAGAAATCAGAATAAGCTGAAAATTGAGATAGAAGGGAAAATAGTGGAACAAGTTAACAGCTTCAAGTATCTGGGAGGGGTGATTGAGGAGAAGGGAAATCTGAATGTAGAGATCAAAGTTGGAATCAGAGGGGCTGCAATCAACTGGCACAGAGTGTCGGGGGTAGTCTGTAGCAGAAGAATGCCAAAAAAAGCTTGAAAGTAAGGTGTATAAAACAGTGGTGCAACCAGTACTTTACTGTCTGGTACAGAAACATGGGCAGTGAAAGCATAAATGTTAAGGAAGGTGGAGGTGATGGAGATTAATTGCCTGAGGTAGGAGGTAGGATGCACACTGTGAGACAGATGAAGAAATGAGGCCATCAGAGAAAAAGCCCAAGTAGCTCCAACTGCAGAGAAGGTTCAAAAGAAAAGATTACAGAGATTCGGACACATATGCAGGGCAGCAGAAGACAATCTGATGAAGAAGATTTGGGAGACAGGAAGAAGGCAAGAGGAAACAAGAACATCCAGAAAAAAGATGGATTGGGAGAGAAAAGATATGTGACAGCTAAACTTGACTGACGAAGAAGATAGGAGGGTTGCACTGAATAGTGAGGGAGATGACGACAGTTGACACAGCACCTCAACCCCATGTAAAAAAATTGGACAAAGGGGGGGGGGGTTGATGATGATGATGATGATGATGATGAATTTCAACTGCTGCTAATTAGGAAGAAGCCAGAAACTGAACCTTAGTCTCCTGATTGGGTGTCAAGAACAATAAGCATGTAGAAAAGAGATGAGGCTGTTCTTTGGGTCTTTTCATTTGTTACAAACTCAAATCCACACAGTAATAGACGTGGACCAAGAACTTAAGAAACTGTCATGGAAGGAACAGCATCCAGCAGAGTTCTGATGAAGTTTCGTTAATGACAAAGGAACAAAAGCACTTAACTTTTTTAAGTTTTATTGTGTTACCAATATGGAATAAAGAGTTGATTGAATCCCTGCTGGTTGGGTGTTCCTTCCACAACAGTTTCATAAGGTATTTTCATTTGTATTTTCCTGCCTACATCACTTGTGTTTGTGTGTTAAAAAATAAAGAATTGTGAAGTGCGCAGACGTCAGTGTTACTGTTTTGTGTAGCCAGGGTATGTAAAGTTTGCGTAATTTAGAAACATTACTTCTGTTAGACCATCTGGCCTTTGTCTTCATGGATAACCATCTGAAATGTTGAGACCTGCTAGAGTGTGTCCCAAAACATGGAGACTGAATGGTTGAAAGAAAGGGCTTACATATATTAAATCTAAGATGGCCATTTCTTGGGATATTCCCTTTTTACCAAGGTATGTCAGTATCAGAGTTGGTATATAAGTTTGGGGGTGAGGGGAAGATTACAGGAGAATAGTGATCTTCAAGATCTGTCCATCAAATTCTGGAATTTCTCTGTTCTGTTGAACATCTCCGTCAGTAGGTCTGACAGCACAATCAACATAGTAGTGTGAACTCTGTTAGATTACTAATTTTCTGATGTGATTCATCTCCTTAAAAGCTGCCAGTTCCCTCTATACCACCTCCTTTTTATCTTAATGTATGTCTACTACTGTTATGTTGTACTCGCTCTGCCGTGCCTTCATTCCAGCATAACACTTCTTCTACTTTCTTTTGTGAAGATTATTGCAAGATGCTCATTCACTCCATTTTTTTCTTAGTCTTCTGTGATCTGTTCAGTTTAGCCAGGATATTCCCTTCCTTTTCTCTGCTATATACCTAAATAACACTGTCCCTTTTCCATATCCCTTTTGCCAACTCCTTTTTAACATTCACCACCATTTTACTATTCTGTTTGGTATTTGTAACTCTTCATTGCAGCTATCCAAGCAAGCCTAATATAGTAATTGTGCATTATTTTATAATCCCTATTTTATTAGAAATATTTATCTGGTTATTTATTACAATAAATGGCTCTATATTTATGCACTTTAGAGCCCATGCCATTTTTGGTGTTTACAGAAACCAACATTCATCCCAAGCTAGAACTGTTTCGATCCCAAGAAGCGCTGTGTCGAGAGGACTGCCCTTAAGTCTCTGGACGTGCAGTGTATGTCTGCAGTTACTGTTACCAGTATTATAGAATTAGCATTTATTGCTGTTATAATCAGGATCACTGCCTATCCACATATTTAAAATTTAACAAACCTCCACACCCATTCCTCAATCACACTTCTCATACCACAACCTAACCTACCTAACTTTAACTTAGTTACTTTACACATTCACTAGCTGTAGATTATTTAACATAACTCATTGTACTGTATACTTAAATTTAGTAGTTAGATATAGACAACTTAACTCCTCCAAGTATAACTCCCTCATTTCTCTAACAAAGCTACAACATGCTGCTCTCTTACACTCTCACACTCTCACACTCACCTCTTACTTTACTACCATACATCACTTCCTATCACAACGCTACTCTAATAACAGCTCCTCGCCATGGCACAACTGCTACACATGCTAAACATTCCACTTCTCTCAAACATTTCATACACCCTAGTCTCTTTCATTTAGCAATCTACCACCACATTCTATTAAACACCCCACCATATCAGGGGTCACAAAAAACATCCTTACTATACAATAAGTACCACACCAAAATCATTAAACTAATTCTACATGTAGCCTCTAGGCTGCCACTCTCTGGAGACATACACCCAAACCCTGGACCTACAAATCCTTATATGACCCTTCCAAATACAAATACACCTACTAGTCCCACCTGCTTATCCAGAAATAATACTGGCCTATTAATACTAAACATTAATATTAGAAGCATCTCAAAGTTCATGATCTCCATGCTAATCTTTCCCTATACTCTCCAGATATAGTACTTCTAACTGAAACATGGCTAAAACCTAACATCTCCAATACTGAGATTACTGCCCCAGGTTACACTTTACTATGCAAAGATCAATTGAACAAAAAGGGAGGCGGTGTCGCAATATTATTTAAAGACCAACTAAATGTCACAGCATTAGACATACCAACTCCTGATCTAGGCACCTCAGAAATTTTACTCCCTAACCTACAAATTAACACTAGAAAGACTATCAATTTAATTGGTTGCTACTTCCCACCTGGTAATAATATATCATCCCTTGAGGGCTTACTTGACCGGACCTCTAAGACACTTCTTCAGGAAACCATAATTTTAGGGGACTTCAACACTGACTGGACAGCATGTAACTCACCTATACCTACCTCTCATATAAACCTCCATGGTTTCTCTCAGCTAATCCAGACTCCTACTAGAATAGATAAAGCAACTAACAGACAGTCGATCCTAGACTGGATACGGTCAAACAAACCTTCCCAGATAACTCTTTCTGGCAGCTTATATGACAGCATGAGGGACCACTTACCTACTTATATAATTAGAAATCATCCCTCTGTAGATAAGTCTACCACCTATAAACAAATACGCAACAAAAATAATTTTATCTCATCAAACTTCCTCTCAGCACTGACAGCTTATAATTGGAATCCCATAAAGCAACTCTGCCTTAATGAAGCTGTGATGTACTTCAATTCCACTTTCCTCAACATGCTACATTTCCATGCTCCACCTAGAAACATTAGAATTAAAGCTAACTATGCACCCAGGCTGACCAAAGAAACCAGATCTCTGCTTCATGCAAGGGATAAAGCTTGGTCTAACTGGAAAAAATAAAAAACAATTAACTCAAAACAAATATACCTAGAACTTAGAAACAAAGCCAAAAAATGCTGAGAACAGACAAAATTAACTACTATCATGTGCGTCAGAGCTGGCAACTCTGTACATAAAAATTTACTGCCAATCATTAGCGGACCGGAGTTCCGCTGTGGCGAACCCTAACCGGGAAAAAGCCGAAAGACACAACAACAACAGCAGCATGCAAATGAAATATCACAATCCAAGAAAGTTCTGAACAGCTATTAATAAGGTTATTCAACCAGGAACATCTAAAACACCTCCCCTGCTACTACAGACACCTCAAATAATATTGCTACCCAATTTAACAAATTATTTACTGAATCCATTCTCACACTAGCAAACTCTCAAAACTCCCCCATCTACAATGAGACACACATACACCTTAATAATGAAAATAACTTTACCTTTCAACTCATCCTTATAAGCCTGATTAAAAAACTACTCAAAAGGCTAAAACCAACTAAACATGCCACAAATGGACTCCTAAGTGAATTCCTAAAAATAGCTGCTGCTGTAATAGCTTATCTAGTAGCCATTCTCATCAACTGCTCTATCTCCAAGAAGCTAGTTCCTGACCTGTGGAAAATCTCCCACAATATTCCCCTTGATAAAGGGGGCAACTCAAATGAACTAATTACCACCCTATAGCCATACTGTCTCCCCTCTCTAAAATACTAAAAAGGTGTATTCAGATACAAATTATAGATCACCTCAGCACAAATAAATTGCTTACTAACACTCAACATGGTTTCAGGCCTTCCCATAGCACAACCACTGCATTCATGTCATTCACTCAGTTAGTTAATGGATGCAGAAATGATGGCAAATATGTATCAGCCATCTTCCTTGACCTTTCCAAGGCCTTTGATGTGGTTAATCATAATAAACTATTAAAAGCTCAGAATTCAGTCTTAGCCAAAACACTATAGCATGGTTTCACAGTTACCTAACAGGTAGACAGCAGGCAGTTAAATGGCACCAAGAACTATCTCCTCTGCTCCCAGTAACAATAGGGGTTTCACATTGTTCCATCCTTGGACCTCTATTGTTTACCATATTTACCAATAACCTCTACACCTCTACTCTACACTCCTCAGTCATCCAGTATGCAGATTATTCTACATTAGTCTGTGCCTCCTCTTCACTCCAGGAACTACACCAACAAACTCAAGCCTTCTTTCTCTCTGTCGAATCTTGGATCACTGACCACCAGCTAATTCTGAACCCAAACAAAACACAGCTTATCATCTTCCAACCCACACAACACACCATTCCTGGCCTCTTATTCAACATCATATCCAATAACAAGACTATTATATCTCCTGCTACTCACACAAAGCTTCTCGGTGTTGTGATTGACTCAAATGTGAAATTCAATATCCATATCTCTCTTACCATAAAGAAAGTCCACAAAAAATAGGTACTTTACACATGAATAAACAGTTTTTAACAGACACTACTAGGGCCACTATTGCACACTCACACATCTTATCTCAGCTCTACTATATACTTCTCCAATCCTAACCAATTTTCGAAAATCTGACCTAACCAAATTAGAAGCTTGCTACAACAAATTGCCAAATTCGCCACCAACAGTTCTTTCAGATCACACCACTGTCTAGCTCTCAAAAAGCTCAACTGGATAGAAATTCCGCATCTACTACTACATAATCAACTTAGAAGAATCTGGATAATTGGATGGGAAATAGGAAATTCACCCCGGGATAACTTCTGTGGCACTGCTCAACAGGGGCACCGGAAAATAATTTTCTTGGGTGGCGAAAGCCAGGGAACCTCATTTGGCTAGGCTTGTATAGGCCCTAGGGCCAATAACCTAGTAACTACCTATGAACCTATGAACCTATGAACTTACCCTGACACACAAAATTCTATATCATCCTGAGAAACCCCCCCCCCCACTATGAGACCTGATACTTCCATGCTCCTGTACCAAACAACTACACTCCACTAACAAATTTCTCCTCAAAGTAACTAAAGATAATAATACAGCAGGTTCATCTCTTTAGTCTAGCAATATAGCAAAAGACTGGAACAACCCCCCACCCCACCCCCATCACAGCCACAGCTTCTATACCTGAATTTAAAAAGTCCTTAAAATCACATTTGTTGAACTCAAGGCTCTCCTAATGTGACAGTACAGGCTAATACTAGATCCTTCCTTCCTACCCTCTCTTTCTCCTTTCATGTGATTATCATTTACGCTTTCTCACCATTTCTCTCCTCAAATTTCTTATATAATCACATCTATCCATGTCTTATCCTGTTTTTTCCCTTTGACAGCTGCTAAATGTAAAAGATACTTTATAGTGAAACTAAGATTGCAAATTGCTCATCCGTTGATATACTTTTTGTTATATGTTAAATACTGCTAATCATCATTTGTACTTGACTGTGTGAACTAAATTGTAAACTGTTATTGTTTATGTAAATGTTATTTGTGGAGATTTTCTCTCTGGGCCTCCACTGAAAAAGGACCTATGTCCAGTCAGAATTTCCCGGTAACCAAACGTAAAATAATAATAATAATTTTGTTTCCTTTTCTAGACCGAGTCATGTCCAGATCCTGTTGCAGAAGACAGTTTTGCTATATTCCTTGAAGCCACATTGTCCTTTTCAGTATTTTTCTGTTCCTCACTGTCTTGTCATAGACCTCAGTACTTTACCCAAACCCATTCCCTTAGTATACTTTCTCCATAAGGTTTCTTCCAGTCTCAAAACTCACACTAACTCTCTTCAGCAGTTTAGTAAAGTCTACCCTCCTAAAATCCCATGTCATCTTCATCTTCTGATTCTTACCCCCCCCCCCCCACTTGAACAACTCAGTGGGAAACTCACTGATGACTAACAATATTTTCACCTAGACATCCCCACTCTCATCTGCCTTGCTTATGTTCACATCCAGAATCTGATCTTTCTGGTACAGACCTGTACTAGTGCGATAAACCTCAATTTCTACTTTCATTCTAATCTGGAGTATAGAATCTCTTGCTCCCTGGCAGAATCATATTCCCATAAATATTTTCCTTTTCCTGTTATGCAGATTTTTATTCTTTCCTCCATTCTGTCTGCTCTTGACAGGTTCACATCCCCATGAATATTTTCCAGTCTCTCTTTCTCTTCTCTTCATGTGTCTGGGGATGGTACACTGTAGTGACTTATCAGCTCTCTTTTTATCTTGACAACAAGAGCACTCATCCTAATTACTGATCGCAGTTATTTCCTTCACCATTCCGAATTTTTTCCTTCTGTCTCTGATCCCAAATTTGTTATTATCATTTATGTTTTCTGCCACTCAACTTCCATTCCTGCCTTTTCTGTTATCCTTAAACAACATATGCCCAGGCATCTGTTTTCCCATTCCCTATTGTCACTAGTCAATATTTCTGTGATACTAACAATGCTCACTTCTTCTTCCTGCAACACTGCTTGCATCGGTCTTTTCTTCTTACCCTGCTGCATTGCATTGCAATGTAATGCTACCCAGCTATGCTCTTGAGTAACTCATGTTTGTTCATCTCCTATATTCTACATTTGAAATGCCTACCCCTTCTTCTGCTTCTGTGACACTCCTTCACCCTTTCCAGTTTAGCTTTAAGGTGCAAGTCATTGAGAGTCAAGCCAGCTATAGGTACTGATATCCCTTCTGGACTAAGATGGAGCCTGCTCCTGGCATAGTTTGTCTGCCAGGTCCCACCCCCTCTAAACTTTTAAATGTTTAAAGCCTTCAGCCCTTACAGAGTCCTGAAGCCCGTTATTAGATTCCCTAATAATACCCTTCCTGCCAACAATCATACAAAAAATGCCAACTTTCACGCAGAAGTAGAACATTTGTATTTACTCAGGATATTTGAATAATTCCAGAGTATTCTAACCTTGGAATCAATATACATGTGTAGGATAATTTAAGGTCTTCCCCATGCAGAAGTTATGGGGGCTTGCACCATTACGAAAAACATTGCTTTTATATTCTAGTCATGCATTTTGGGTCTATATCAGAACACAGAAAGATAACAATTTTGAATGTTCTTACATCGACCCCTAACCAGTGAACGCTGACAACATCGAACATTCAGAACAGCAAATTTTTTCCTAAGGAAAAAAATTTGCTGTTCCAAAACACATACACACAACACAAGCACACCAAACAAACAGCAATCCACACACATACATCCAAAATCTTACAGCTAACCGTACACTAAACTGTACAAACACCATTAACTATCCACTTACCTTAACCCAAACCCTAACCCTAAGGTCCGTCACTATCGCACACTCACCTCATCCGCACCCTAACCCTAACTCATCTACCCCCCCTAACCCTCATGTCCATACAATCGCACACATACCTCCCCCACGCCCTAACCCTAACTCACCTAACCCATGCCCAATCGCACACTTACCAGAACCCAACCCATAACTTTCCACCACAGCACTGAAAATAGCAAAACGACAGAAACAGACAATCAAATTCTTACCCTAGGAAAAAATTTGGTTATCTGATGTTTCGCTATTTTCAGTGTTCGCTGAATAGGGATCGATGTAAGATCATTCAAAAGTATGAACTTTCTGTGTTCTGATATAGACCCATGCATTTCAGCTGAGACACTTTTCATGCTGTTAGGTAAGAGTATGAATGCAATATTGTTTATCACAGTTACTAGTAATCTCAGTAACAATGCAGAGAATTTGATGCTGGTATGCAACATTTCTTTTATTTAGTTAGGTGTTTATTTAATTTTTTTCCTTTATTTGATAACTGGTAAGAGAAATGGACCAGTGATCTTTTCCTGCTGCAACTTAGATACAAGACAAAAGCAAATATACATAATATACAAGAGGTAAAAAGGGTAACAATGACAGAAAATACACATTATTACAACAAGGATAAACAAATGCATAATTAACTGAGGAAGCAACATTCAAAACTCAGAACAAGATTGCTATGTAATAAAATATAACCAATATGGAAGTGATCCTGTCCTGCTTTAAAATAACAGGTTATAAAAAGTCAGATTTCTATGCAGGGCCTGTGGGGCTTCAGTCTGAAGATAAATTTGAGGTACAGTTGATGGGGATTGCGATCAGTCTAGTATGGCAGTAGCAGCAGCTGTTTCACAGTCTGGTGGGTAACTGAGCTCTGTGCAGAAAATATAAATATGCCGCATGCCGCAGAGTGCCTGAGTATGTGCCTGCTTCCTTAACTATTATTAATTTAAACTTATGATCAGCTAATCCCAGATGTAGCATCCTGCTTATGAGCAGCATTTGTATGGCAGAAATTATGCTTTTTCTAATTTTTGAGATGATAGTTACAGGAATATGAAAATAAGACAAATAAGGCGGCCACGGTGGTGCAGTGATTAGCATTGCCGCCTCACAGCAAGAGGTTCTCCGGTTCAGTCCTCGGCTGGGGTGTCTTCTGTGCAGAGTCTGCATGTCCTCCCTGTGGTCGCATGGGTTTTCTCTGGGTGATCTGGTTTCCTCCTACATCCCAAAGGCATGCTGCAGGTGGATTGGACACTCTAAATTGGCCCTAGGTGTGAGTGTGTGTATGTGCCTTCTGTGGAAGGTTGGGTGCCGGGCTGGCAACTCGACACTATAAAACTCCACTGCCAGTCATGAGCAGACAGGTGATCCACTGTGGTGACCCCTAACCAGGAAAAGCTGAAAGAAGAAGAAGGAAATTGCAAAAAGAGTGTCATCAGCAATGTATTTTAAATATGCCTTAAACTTTATTAAGATACATACTTTTATTTGCATTTTAATATTTAATTCTCTGTACTAATGACACAGGCTTTCACTTACTGAATTCCAGAAGGGTATGACTGGTTAAATGAATGTTGAAAACCTAATATGCCAGACTTCACATTCCATGAAATCTAAATGCCTCCTCTTATCCCCGGACTATATGAAGCGAGACATGACTGAGCTCTCAGAGTATGCGTGCCAAGCAGGTATGACTCTAGCCCTAAGTAGCATCCTACCTTCACCAAGAATGTTACCACAATACTAACAAAAAATAATTGACTTCAACAATTGGCTTAGTTTCTGGTGTCATTCCAAGGGGATCCAGTATCTGTCTGTCTGGAATGACACAGCTGACAGGCCTCGTTGCTTTGCCAGAGATGGTGTGCACCCATCACCACTGGGATTCTAGATCCTGGCCAAGACTCTCACCTCCCCCATTGTGCCTTTTTAGGCAATGTCCCAAAGACAAATCTAAAAACATAAACAAATCTTCCAACATAAAAGATCTGTCAAAAAACAAACTGAAGGTCATGCTGCTAAACGCTAGGACCTTTAACCTGAAAATGCACTCACTGGAGGCTCTCCTTGCACTGGAAGATGCCGATGTCTGTGAGGTCACAGAAACCCAGTTCAGGGCTGCAGAGAGCACCCCTGCCTTACCAGGCTATACTTATTCCACACATTTCGATTCCAAAGTGAGGTTGGGAAGACTGAGTGTGGTGGAGTTTCTATCTTCATTAAGGACAGGCACAACTCCAGACTGGTCTACCAACATGATGCACTGGAACTACTCCAGGTGCAACTGACAGTTGTCAAGGCACCCATCCAAGTTATAGCCAGCTACAGACCCCCATCCATGACTCAGGGCACCCACTCCTCTTACCTGGATCTACTTGACTCCATCGAGGTACTCCATAACACCCTGATCTTTGGCAACTTCAACTACCCTACCATAGATTGGATGACCTATTCCTGCACTAATGCACTTACTCAATGATTCCCTGACTTCATCATTTCTAATGCACTAGACCAGCTTTACTCATCCCCCACAAGGGGAGATAACATTCTGGACTTAGTTCTCACCAACATGAGTGACCACTGCACCACTCCCATAGTATGTTCTTTTCTGGTGAGATCAGATTATCGGACTGTCTCGTTCGAAGTTTCTATCCCACCCGCCCACCCCCTAGCCATAATCAAGCTAAAAAACTTCTCAAAAGCTGACTACAACTTCCTAAGGAAGAGTATCTGTAGCTTCACACCGCCGACCCCCTCAGAGGATGTAGACAGCTATGCCGAACAGTATGCCAATGCAGTATACAAGCACCTGTACAACTGCATGGACTCAGTCATTCCCAACAGAACTAAGACCTGCTCCTCAAGGAAATACAAACCTGTTTGGTGGACATCCTCTATCAACAGGCTTTACAACAAAAGGAAGAAAGTGTTGCCCAAGGGTAAAAGGAACAAATTCCAAACTGGAAAAACTCACTCCTTAGCCTCAACAAGCAAATTAGATCACTAGTGAAAACCTCCAAAATCAATTATGAATCGAAACTAGCCTCTGAAACAAAGGGGAAAACACAAAGCCTTCTTCATGTATGTCAGGAACCTCCATGGCAAAGCCCAGGTTTGTTTCGAATTAGTACTTAACAGTATCACTTACCCTGATCCTATTGACTTAGCCAACCGACTAGCAGATAGGTTCAGCGCAAACTTCACCCCCCTGTCCTCCCAAAGGCCCTTTCATCATGTCTGATACTTTCATGCACCTCATATCTCCATAGATCAAGTGTTAAAGGCCCTATCCAAGGCAAAGAACACAGCTTCCATGTGACCTGATAGTATCCCAGGCTGTATTCTGCACCATCTCCAGCAAGAACTGACTTTGACATTGAGCGCCCTATTCAACCAAAGCCTAAATACAGGCTTCATTCCACAAGAGTGGAGAACTGCCATTGTCATCCCGTTGCACAAAGGTGGTGCCACTACCACTACTGACCCTGTAAACTATATCCTCATTTGCTTGACAAGTCTGATCTGTAAAGCCATGGAGCGTATTATTATGGATCTAATTAACAAGGACATAGACAATCTCCAGGCACTTGATCCCACCCAGTTTGAATTCGTCAAATCTTGCCTGTTGAACCTGGTTGACTTCTTTGAGACTGTTACCAAGCCCCTGGATGAGGGAAAGTCAGTACATACAGTTTACCTTGACTTGGCCAAGGCCGTTGTCACAATCCCCCATTCAGGCATCATCGAAAAGCTAACACAACTTGACATAAATCCCTATCTCATCAAGTGGGTGGCCAACTGGTTCACTGACAGGATGCTAAAGGTCAAAATAGGCATCTCCATCTCCAATAGCAGACCTGTCACTAGTGGAGTCCCCCAGGGATCTGTCCTTGGACCCCTACTGCTTGGCATCTACTTCTCAGATGTCCAGGCAAAGACAAAAGGCCTGTGGCTGACCAAGTTTGTGGATGACTGTAAGTTGGGTGCTGTCATTGATTCCCCAAATGATGTTAACATACTGCATGAGGGTCCCACAGCAACTAATGACTGGTGCCAAAGTCATGGCCTTAAGCTAAATGCAAAAAAATGTATCATCATACCATTTGGCAGAAACATGGCCCCTACTGATTACCACATCAATGGCAACCCCTAAACACACAACCTGGTTGTTAACAATCTCACATTCGACCATCATGTAGTAGCAGTGGTCAGAAAAGTCTTTTACTTGGTTCATCTCATATGTAAAGGGATTGCATCCAGAAAAAAGAAGGTTATTACCTCTCTGTCCTCCTCCCTCATTAGACCAATAATTGAGTGTAATGCCCCACTTGGGATGTACCTCTCCAGACATCTGCTCCAACTGGAAAGGCCACAGAAATACCTCACAAAGAAAATCCATGGCCTCCAACACCTGTCCTTTGTGGACAGGCTCAAATCACTATCACTCTGCTTGGTATCATACAACTTGCTCAGAGGTGATCTGTCTCACTTACAAGGCAATCTTGGACCCTGCCCTACTAGAGATGCTCCATATCTGTAAGTCTAACTCCTTGCACATTACCTGCTCAAAAGGCCTGAATCTAATATGCAACATCAACAAAACCTGCTGAAGAGACAGGTTTGTCTCCCAGAGACTGCCCCATCTCTGAAGTAGACTTCCCATGCTTGTCAAATAGAGTACCTCGCTGACCATCTTCAAGCTCAAACTTAATGAGTGGATGGGAAACCACAAATATGTCCCAGGGGTTCCACCTGTGTCCCTCACTGATGGGGTGACAACTGCTGACTGAGGATTTTTTGGGGGATAAACTCTTGGCTAGGCTTGTAAGGGCCCCAGGGCCATTAGCCTTGTAACCTCCTATGATCCTATGATCATATATAATATGGTGGGGATATGTTCTGCTAAAAGTGAGTTTGTTGGGTACTAATCAGCATAAAGAAAATGTTCAACAGTAAATTCATAGATTCACAATTAGCTTCTAGGCATGTGATCCAGGAGACTAATGAAGACTAATGTTTTCCGCCTAAACGCTGATTTTCCAGCACTTATTGTGATTTAAAAGCTTGTTTTTTTCACATATTGTACTCATTTGACTGCCTGCACTTTTAAAAAGTTGTTTTTTGTTTAAATAAATTGTTTAACTATTGTAGGCTACACACTAAAGTGTGATAGCCTTTTCTGATCACTTGTAGTCGTTTAAAGCTATTTTAAGTGTACTTTTTACTGTTTTTGCCTTATCTTTTCAAAAAAAAATAAATAAGTACATTTCTTGTTTCCCACCTTTCTAAGCTACTATAGTCCAGTTTTCAGGCTAGAGCTGAATTCAGGGCTGTGCTACAAGTTTCTGAGTTGCCCATACCTTACTTGGATAGAGGGAAGGTTCTCTGTTCACCTGTGAGAGAGGGGAACTTTGAGTAGCCATCTGTCCCTGGAGGAGTGATTCCAGCCCAGAAGTTAGTAGTTTAAAAAACGCATTGCATGGTTTTGTGCACTGGGCAGCACCGGTTAGCTAGGGTTAAATTATTCCCGGCTCCACTAAGTCTCCTCTTCAGTTTTTCACTTGAAACTAGTCTAACTCACAACCTAAGCACTCAAAAAGCATCCTACACTCCAGCACTTGCTCAGACCTAATAGCAAGCACTAATATACCCCAACACTTGCTCTTTATCCACCCCTCACCAACCAAGTGACTAAGCAGCTCACCCTACTATTCAGGCATGACCAAAGGGCAACTTCAGGTGTACTCTCCTGTCCAGCTGGTGAATCTGGGTATCCTGAGGCAATGTTACAACTGCCTCATGTACTCAGACAGCCCTCTCCTCCTACCACAAAACACTAACATATGTGAAAGATGCAATTATACAGTCAAACTGGAGGCTAAGGTATCTCCACCCAAGACTGGAACAGACAGTCATGAGGAGAAGGTTAACACTTGCACCACACCTCCAGCCTCACATAGACCTACTAAACCAGCACTGGCAAAAAATACACATAAATACACGAAATCATGCTCGGAGGCTCTAAATAAAAACCTGCAAAAACATCAGAGAGCTCCAAAGCAGACACCCACAAAACCTGCACCTCCCATCACAAACCAGACAACACATAAAACACAAAATCAATGTGCCGCACAATCACAGCCCTTAAGGTGAAATAACATACCTAACACACTAGTAATAGGTGACTCAATAGTCAGGCACACTGGCGCCCCACTCACTAGGCTGGACAAGGAGAAGGTTACTGTTAGCTGCCTGTCGGGAGCCAGAATCCGCCACATAACACAAGCACTCAGGTCACTCCAGAACAAGTACAAATATGACTCTGTCATTGTTCATGTTGGTGTGAATGACCTGAACCATTCCTCCCTGGACTACATGAAAAGAGACATGGAAGAGCTCTCTGATCATGTAGCCTAGGTGGGTATGACCCTGACCGTGAGTAGCATCCTGCCCTTACCAAGAATGATACCTCAGTATAAAGAGAAAATGATAAATTTCAACAATTGGCTAAGCTTCTGGTGTCATTCAATGGTGATCCAGTATCTGTCAGCCTGGGATGACATGCTCGACAAGCCGCGTTGCTTCACAAGAGACAGCTTGCACCTGTCACTCCTTGGCTTTCGAAAAATGGCTAAGGCTCTTGCTACCCCCATAGTGCCTTTTTTAGGCAAGGCTCAAAATTCAAACCCACCTCCATAAAAGGCACAAGTAAAAAATTGAGTGTTATGCTACTCAACGTCAGGAGTTTAAATCTCAAAATGCATGCGTTCGAAGCACTCCTAAGTATGGGGAACGTCGACATCTGTGCAGTAACTGAAACCTGGTTCAAGGCTCCAGAGAGCACTCCAGCACTACTGGGCTACAACTCATACCACACATTTCGGCCACAGAACATGGACCGAAACACAAAAGGAGGGGGTGTATCCATATTCATCAAGATACCCACACCTCCAAGTTAGTGGCGCAGGATGATACCTCTGAAATCATCCATGTGCAACTAACATCGGGCAAATCTGCATTGCAAATTGTGGCCTGCTACAGATCACCCTCCAT
The DNA here is from genome assembly GCF_019279795.1 of Protopterus annectens. Lineage (NCBI taxonomy): Eukaryota > Metazoa > Chordata > Ceratodontiformes > Protopteridae > Protopterus > Protopterus annectens. The sequence continues at coordinate 774,923,988 of NC_056726.1, read as the reverse complement.
GACCCAAGACCACCACTCCACCTTTCTGGAGACACTGGAAAACATGAAGGTCCTACTGAACACCCTGATCTTGGAAGATTTCAATTACCCTATCATTAACTGGGAAAACTACTTGAGTACAAACTCCCAGGCTCAGCGCTTCCTGGAGTTTATCAACTCAAATGCCCTGGATCAGCTGGTAAACTCCCCTACCAGAGGCCACAACATATTGGACCTGGTCATCACTAACATGGATGACAGGTGCTCCATACCGGAGATCAACCCATCACTGGTTAGATCAGACCATAAACTAATCACCCTGGATGTCCACACCCCACCACCACCCCCAACCAAGGAAACTACAGTGAAAAACTTTTCTAAAGCAAACTTCACCTTACTTAAGGCAGAGGTGGTAAGTTTCACAGCCCCCATGCTAAAGGATAACACTGCCCAAGATGCAGAATCCTTTACAATTGCACTCTATGAGCACCTACAAGGATGCATGGATCATGCCATCCCTAGCAAAATCAAGACTCACTCCCCTAAGAGAAGGAAACCAATCTGGTGGACCCCTGCCATAAACAGGTTAAACAACAAAAGGAGGAAACTAGTTCAGAAAAAAGCAAATCACAAGAAGGAAAGACATCCCTGATCAATATCAGTAAGAAACTAAGGTCCCTCATAAAATCATCCAAGGCTAACTTCGAAAGAAAAATAGCCAAGGATTCAAAAGATAACCACAAAGCCTTCTTTAGCTATGTCAAGAATCTAAGTGGCAACTCACAGATATGCTCTGAGATAGTGCAAAATAGCACAAAATATACTGAACCTACTGATATTGCCAACATACTGGCAGATAGATTCAGTACAAACTTCACCTCCCTCTTACCTTCAAAAGGGCCCACAACAATACCGGAAAAGTGTAGTGTCCCAGAAATCACAGAAACACAGGTGAAAACAGCCCTTTCAAAGGCCAAAAACACAACATCAATGGGGCCAGATGGTGTCCCAGGCTGCATCTTGCATGAACTACAGAACAAACTAACCCCCCACCTAAACATGCTGTTCAACCTCAGCCTCTCCACAGGCTACGTGCCCAAAGAATAGCGCATAGCAATGGTTATTCTGCTCTACAAAGGAGGGGCCACAACTGACCCTGGTAACTATCGCCCCATAAGCCTGACTAGCCTGGTCTGCAAGGCCATGGAGTGCATCATCATGGAACTCATTAACAAAGACATTGGGAACCTCCAAACACTTGACCCGACCCAGCTTGGCTTTGTTAAGGGCAGATCATGCCTACTAAACCTGGTTGACTTCTTCAAGACAGTTAGCAAGGCCATAGATGAGGGAAAGGTGGTTCACACAGCCTACCTTGATCTCGCCAAGGCATTCGACACCATTCCTCACTCGGGTATTATAGAAAAACTCACCAGCCTGAACATAAACCCCTACGTCACAAGATGGGTTGCCAACTGGCTTACAGACAGGACTCACAAGGTAAGAATATTGGGCTCCAGGTCTGACTCTAAACCAGTCACAAGTGGTGTCCCGCAAGGCTCAGTTCTGGGACCCCTACTGTTCGGCATATATTTCTCAGAAGTACAGGCAAACACAGGAGGACTATGGCTAACCAAGTTCACTGCTGACTGCAAATTGGGAGCCATAATTGACTCTCCGGCTGACACGGACATCCTCCAAAAAGGCCTTACTGAGACAGACACCTGGTGTCAAAGTCATGGCTAAATGCCAAAAAATGCATAGTCATCCCGTTTGGGAAAAACAAAACACCCACAAATTACCACATAGGTGGCAGCCCCCTTAATACAGAAGAGGTAAAGAGAGATCAGGGGACCCAGGTAGATAGTAATCTCTCCTTTGACAATCATATTACCAAAGTAGTTAGGAAATCCTTCTATGTGGCCCATCTAATTTCTAAGGGTTCTCATCTAGAAATAAAGAGGTTATAGTGCCCATCTACTCATCACTCATCAGACCCATCATAGAGTACAATGCCCCATTTGGGATGTACCTCACAAGACAATTCCAACAGCTGGAAAGACCACAAAAGCACCTCACCAAGAGGATTACTCGCCTCAAACATATGTCCTATGCAGCCCGACTGAAAAAACTCCGGCTATACTCAGTGGCATATTGCTTACTCAGAGGTGATCTCTGCCTGACTTACAAAGCCATGTCCAACTCAGAATTGATGGACATGCTCCACCTAAAGAAATCCATGTCACTGCGAGCCAAGCGCTCTAGTGAGCTAAAACCCGCCACAACAATAAATAGAACATGCTGGAGGGATAGATTCCTGTCACAGAGACTCCCCATGCTTTGGAACACAATTCCTAACTACATTAGGCAGGGCCCCTCACTAACACTCTTCAAGAGAAGCCTTGACGAGTGGATGGGTAACAGAAAGTACACCCCTGGGATCACTTCACTGGCTCTGCTTGACAGTGGCTCAGTTAATTAATCAATGGGGCGGCAAAAGCCAACACACTCTGGCTAGGCTTATAAATTCCCTCGGGCAGATAGCCTAGTACCTACCTATGAACCTACCTATGAACCTATGAACCTATTAGCCAAGTTTCCCAATTGTCCAGAACATTGTCTGGTTAAGTAACTTGCTCAGCGTCACATAAAAGCAAGTGATGGTTCAGAGGAATCAAACCCTGCTCTACACGAACTAGTATGTTAATAGCTAATATCATTAACCTCTGCCTCAACACCAGACAGTGGCAAATAATGAAACTGATACCTATACATTAGATTTTGTTGCAGCGCTGTCATTTGTAGTACAGATAATGTGGGTGGGCATTATTTTCCTGCTTTGTATTCCCTTTTTGTCACCAGTGTTTGTCTAACAGTAGTTCATCACAATGTCATTTGTCAGTATGTAACAAATCTATTCCCTAAAACATATGGAGAATTATACCCTCTGCATTCACACTGATTGGGCTTTGAACAGTTGTTGCTGGGAATTCTTGAAGGAAGGCATACTAGTTTATGTTTCAGAGTAGAGGGCCTTGAGTCTCATTTTTCTATTCAGGATAATGTTTCCCAAAGGATGATGAATAACTGTCATTCAGAAAACATCCAGCATCAACTTCAACTTGCCCTTACTTGCAGGTACTAGTAAGTATCACAGCTCCCCACACCCTGCAACAGCCCAGTACAGCATACAATTGTATAAAATATGAGCAAGAGTAGACTTGCATGAAACAAATGTGTTTCAGTATGATACATTTTGTTATGCACACAAATATATGAGTCAGTATTAATTTTAGAATCTGGAAATAGTACTACCAGACTTCCAAACTTCAGACTCCATAATATCAACATTATAAAGATTAAAAAAAAGAAAATTCACATACAATGTTTTGGTCAGCAAGCTATTAGCTGCTACCACTATATGATTAATGCATTTGTAACACTGCACAACTGCATATGCTTTCTTAGTTTGTCATCTTACTAAAACTGAAGACTAATTAACATCCAAAATTAAAATAAAAAAATCCAAGACCCAAATCTAATGAACTTGCTGCATATCTGTAAATCAAATGGGACTAGGAATACCTGTTCCCGGTACCTAAATATGGCCTACAACTTAAATAGGGCATGCTGGAGGGACAGATTTATCTCCCACTGACTGCCGTGTCTTTGGAACAGGCTACCAATTCATGTGAAACAGAGCACCTATATGACACTGTTCAAGAGGAAACTAGACAAGTAGATGGGGCACCGTAAATTCTTACTGGGGATAGAGCCAACAACCCTTCTGGACATGGGCAGTCATCACTAGCATTTCTGTGGTATTACATTGAGATGAAATGGCTAGGCTTAAAATGACCTCTGGGTTAATAGCTTAGTAATGTCCTATGATCCTATGATCCTATGAAATTGCTTTGGTTTTGACTGCTTTAGATGGGTTAATTCAGGATATCTTTCTTCCTAGATCAGAGAAGACATCTGGTCTTTTCTCTTCTCCTTAATCTTTACAAATAAGGCAGTGGAAATCATATCACGTAAACTGTGTTTCTTGATTTACTTATAACTACTGGTTAAAAGTTAATGGATATGACATTTAGTATTTGCTAATTTATTGATGCATGAAATGTTCTGAGACAGCTATGAATGCCATAGTGAAAAATAATAAATATCATAAGAACTGCATGCACTTTCTTGACTTTTTTATCAACACTGATTGACTGTTAGTGGGTGTGACTTTCACGATCTTTGTAATTTACTGATGCATTAAATTTCTGATGACAGTAGCACTCATGAGAGCATGAATGATTTTATAATGCAATTCCTTAAAACATCTTTATAACATAACTACTTTTAAGCCACAGTACCATTTCAACACTGGCATCCTTTCATTGTCATCAAATCAGTACCATATCATAACTTAAAGGAGGCTATATTTTACTAATGAAATGTATTTTTTGAGGCAACATAGTTTTGTGGATGCTGCACTGAGAAAGAGGGTAGATTTTCTTAGGTTCATAGGTAGGTACTAGTCTATCTACCCAAAGGCATTAAAAGCCTAGCCAGAATGTGTTGGCTTTTGCCGCCCCCTTAGATTAGTTCCCTGTGCCTCTGTCCAACAGAGCCACTGAAGTGATCCCCTGGGTAAACTTTCTGTTTCTCATCCACTCGTCAAGGTTTCTCTTGAAGAGTGTTAGTGAGGAGCTCTGCCTAATGTAGATTGGAATCTTGTTCCAGAGCATGGGAAGTCTCTGGGACAGAAATCTATCCCTCCAGCACATCCTATTTATTGTTGTGGTGAGGTTTAGATCCCTAGAGCGCGTGACTCGAGGGGATATGGTTTTCTTTAGGTGGAGCATGTCCAACAATTCTAGGTCGGGCATGGCCTTGTATGTCAGGCAGAGATCACCTCTGAGTAGGCGGTATGCAACCCGAGTACAGCTGGAGTTACTTCAGTCGAGTTGCATAGGGCATCTGTTTGAGGCCTGCAATCCTCTTGGTGAGGTACTTCTGTGGTCTTTCCAGCTGTTGCAGGTGTCTTATACTCTATGATGGGTCTGATGAGTGATGCATAGAGGAGCACAATGATCTCTTTTGATCTGGATGCAAACCCCTTTGTGATTAGGTGGGTCACATAGAAGGATTTTCTAACCACTTTGGCAATGTGATTATCAAAGGAGAGATTACTATCTACTTGGGTCCCCAGATCCCTTATTACATCTTCCATATTTAGGGGGCTCCCACCTATGTGGTAGTTTGTGGGTGCTTTGTTTTTTCCAAAGGGGATGACTATGCGCTTTTTGGCATTTAGTTTGAGGCCATGGTTTTGACACCAGGCATCTGTCTCAGTAAGACCCTTTTGGAGGATGTCTGTGTCAGCCAGAGAGTCAATTATAGCCCCTAGTTTGCAGTTGTTTGCAAACTTGGTCAGCCATAGTCCTCCTGTGCTTGCCTGTACCTCTGAAAAGTATATGCCCAACAGGAGGGGTCCTAGGACTGAGCCCTGGGGAACGCCACTTGTAACCGCTTTAGAGTCAGACCTAGCTCCCGCAACTCTTACCATGTCGGTTCTATCCATGAGCCAGTTGGCAACCCATCTCATGATGTAGGGGTTTATGTTCAGGCTGGTGAGCTTGTCTATAACATCTATAAACATCTATCCTCCTGTGGTCTGCTGGTATGACTGTAAAACAGGATCAGAATAAGAGGGGTTTGTAAAACTGGGGAACAACATTTTTAGTAACACAAATGACAACAGTCTCTGCTTGGTCATTGTATACATAAGGTTATAGTGTGCTGTACTTTAGGTTTTATTGTATTGTTGAAAACTTGGAGCAGAGCTTATGGTTTTCAGTTTACTAGCCATTGGGGGCCTACTGGAAGGAGTATATTGCTAAGTTACTATGATGATTGGCACCAATTAGGCAAAGGAACCATGATTCTCCCTAATATGTTTAAATTATTATCTACCAAGATTTAAGCAAGAAAATGGGGGAGGTGCAGAAAAACAGGAGGGAAATACTGACATCTCTCCTTTAAGCATCAGAGTAGTTTAGTAATGTAAATTGCATATAAAAAGTGATCAGTGCTAAATAGAAAAAGGTATTAATAATAATATTAACATGGATAAGGTAATAAAGAGCAGCGTAAAAGAAAAAAATTGAAAGTAACAAATACATGTACCTATAACTTAAGTAAAATATTAATTATCCATTGGCTTTTACTGAATAAGAATGTCTTAAGATGGTGTTTAAGAAATATGACTGGGATGTATAACATATTACAAATTTATAGTTAAGAAAGTGACAAATAATGAAACTGACACGTATAACAAAGTCCTTGTTGCAGAGCTGACATTTGCTCTACAAATAATGTGGATGTGCCTTATTTTCCTGCTTTTGAATGACTTTTTTTACCAATATATTTCCTAATAATAATTCAGCAAAATGTCATTTACTAGTATGTAACAGATCTACTCCATATTGCATATGGGGAGTTATACCCTCTGCACCTACACTGATGGGGCTTTGAATCCTAAGATCATTTATCTTTTCCATTTTAAGTTTGCAAAAGCAGCAAAATCCAATCTAGTTGTTAGGCAAATAAAAAGAGAGGACAAGGTATAACCCTGTCCATACAGGAACACCTCAAAATAAGAGAAGAAATGAGTAAACAAGGAATAAAAGAGGCCAAACTGAAAACTGAAACTGGCAAAAGAATCCAAGCAAGGTGCAGAGGCCATTATCATGATAAGGAAAAGGGAAAATGATACAGGGTGACCTCATAATAAGTGAAATGGGAGAAAGTACAGTTGACTGGAAATGTTAATTAGATATTAACAAGAACATATTGTTGTAGGCACGTCCGAGAGCTGCTTCAGTTTTGATGGTCTACGTGGGATGAATTTCAGATAAGCAATACCAAGTGATCATAAGAGAGTAGTCTTGGTCATGCATGATGTTCTCACATGGGTATGATGAACAGGATCTCAGTTCAAGAAATGGAGAATAGCTCAGCTCCTCCTTTTTCATATTCAGTTTAAGTATAAATTGAAGCAAACAGCTTCAGGATGGTGTCACAAAAGGACGAGTCGGCAGGTATAAAGAAAGTGTGGAAGAACTTCTAGGTTACTTAAGCACAGTCACTGAATAAGCAGTAAGACTTTAGTGAAATAAATATTCTGCTCAGAAAGAAGAAAAAATCACCATACTTTTCAAATGAGATGAGAGCAAATATTGGGGAAACCTCCGAGTGATTAAAAAATAATTTGGAAACACATAAGAAGAAAGACAGACAGCAAGTTCAAGTGAGGTAGATTGAAACATTTGATTTAATATGCTAAAATTTTTGCTTCACTGTATAGTTTTTCAGATCTCTGCTGAAGGTGTTAGTGTTCCCATACCCGCCCTCCCTATTCCTATCTTGTTGTTTAAATTTGGAGGCTTTTGTAGTTGCCCGCCCCCACTGTAAATTTGATCTGAGACACTCCCCCATCCGCCATCTCTTTACCTCATTCTACCTAATAGACTCCTTCTGCACTTGTTTTTAGTCATTTTTAATTTAATTGCATTTTTTAAACTGTTTGGTCTAACATTGCTACATACTCAAGTGTGCTAGCTTGCACTGCATTTGAATTGTTTTTACTGCTGTTCTAGCTACTTTGATATATATATATATATATATATATATATATATATATATATATATATATATATACAAACCCTTTCCTGTAACTAGTGTAGTCCAGATTCAGATTTGCTTTATCCAGGACTGTATGTAAGCTTCTGAACCACCCCAAGCTTTCTGTGTTGGTGGGAAGCCTTCTAGCTTATCAGTGGGAGTGGTAAGCACTAGGTAACCTATCTACCACATAAGGAGTGGTTCTGGCCCAGAAATTGTAGTTATTGGCAGTTTGGGCAGTTTTTCCATCTCTCTCAACTTTCTGATTTAAAAGCCCACATTTGCACTTGTTTCCCCCCTTTCCTGTAACTAATTTAGTCCAGATACAGATTCTTAGTTTTAGCACTTGAATTTGCTTATTCGTGATCAGCTCTTGTTCAGAACTTGTAAGCACTAAATAACCTACTAATTACTACAGCACTCAACCTTCCTCATTACCTGGAGAAAAACAGTTTTGGTACTTACTTTCCTCACTTGCTTAGAGAAAAACAGCTCTTGTACTCACTTTCCTCACTTATCTAGAGGAAAATAGTTTTTTATTCAGGCATGTCCAAGGGTCAGCTCCCAGTGTTCTCTCCTGTCTATCTGATGAATCTGGGCATCTTGGGGCAATGTAGAAATTGCCTCATGTACACAGACAACACTCTCGTCTACCAGCCAACACCACAACCTGTGACAGATGCACTTATGTAGCCAAACTGGAGGTAAAGCTCTCTCCAATCAAGACTGAACTTGATAGTCAAGAGGAGAAGGTAAACACTAGCACCACACCACACTCATCACACTCATCACATAGTCTCACTAAATCTACACCACCAAAATCGACACATAGAAACACAAAAACATTCGCGGAGACTCTCAGTAATAACCTGTCTAAGCAACAGAGACCTCCAAAGCAGAAATGCAAGCAGCCTCCATCCCCCAACACAACCCAAATGACACATAGCCCGCAGACTCAGTGTGCCACTCAACCACAGCCAATAAGGCAAAACAATGTTCCCAACACACTCTATAGTCAGGCACACTGATGTCCCACTCACCAAGCTAAACAAGGAGAAGGTTACTGTCAGCTGCCTGTCAGGTGCCAGGATCCGCCACATAACCCACACACTCATGTCACTCCACAACAAGTACAAATATGACTTTGTCATAGTCCATGTTGGTGTGAATGACCTCAGACATACCTCCCTGGACTACATGAAAAGAGACATGGCCGATTTCAACTACCCCACCATTAACTGGAAAAACTACTCATGTACCAACTCCTTCACTCAACGCTTTCTGGAATTCATAAATTCCAATGCCCTGGATCAACTTATCCACAGCCCCACCAGGGGCACCATTATCCTAGATCTAGTCATTACCAACATGAGTGACCGGTGTTCCACACCTGAAGTCAACGCCTCATTGGTTTGATCCGACCATAAGTTAATTATCCTAGATATCCACATCTTGCCCCCACCCCCCATTAAGGAAACCATGATAAAAAATTTCTCCAAAGCCAACTTCATGCTTCTTAAAACAGAAGTGGTGAACTTCATGACACCCATGCAGATGGACAATACAGTTATGACTACTGAATCCTACACAATTGCACTTTATAAGCACTTACACAAGTGCATAGATCGTGCTATCACAAACAGAACCAAGACACTATCCTCCAAAAAAAAGGAAGACAATCTGGTGGTCCCCTGCCATAAACAAACTGTACAACAGAAGGAAGAAACTGTTGCAAAAGAGAGTAAAATCCCATGAGTGGAGGAGCTCCCTGGTCAGCCTCAGTAAGAAGCTGCGATCCCTGATAAAATCCGCCAAAGCTAGTTACAAAAACAAAATCGCCACTGATTCTAAAGACAATCACAAAGCATTCTACAGCTATGTCAAGAATCTCAGTGGCAACACTCACATCTGCTCTGAGTTACAGCACAATGGCAGTAAATATACAGACCCAACTGATATTGCCAACATCCTGGCAGATAGGTTCAGTGCTGACTTTAACCCCTCTCACCCCCTAAAGAGCCCATCTCTATACCGGAAGAATGCAAAGTTCCTGTAATCACAGTTGCACAGGTAAAAACCACACTCTCCAAAGCCAAGAACACAGCATCCATGGGACCAGACAACATCCCAGGCTGTGTTCTACATGAACTACAGAACAAACTGGCACCCCACCTAAGTACCATGTTCAATCATAGCCTCACCTCAGGCTTTGTGCCTGCTGAATGGCACACAGTGATGTTTATCCCACTCCACAAGGGGCGCCACCATGGACCCCAGGAACTACCGCCCCATTAGTCTGATGAGCCTGGTCTGCAAGGCATGGAAGGTATTATCATGGAACTTATAAACAAAGACATTGGTAATCTTTGAACTCTGGACCCCACCCAGTTCGGGTTTGTAAAAGCCAGATCGTGTCTCCTAAACCTGATAGACTTCTTTGAAGCAGTCAACAAAGCCATTGACAAGGGTAAGGTGGTTCACACAGCCTATCTAGATCTTGCCAAGGCTTTTGACACCATCCCCCACTCTGGAATTATAGATAAACTCACTAAACTAGGTATAAATCCCTATGTCACAAGATGGGTGGCCAACTGGCTCACTGACAGAACCCACACTGTAGAAAGTAGCAGACTCCAAATCCGACTTCAGACCAGTGACAAATGGAGTACCACAGGGTTCAGTCCTGGGTCTTCACCTGTTTGGTATCTACTTCCCTGAAGTACAGGCTAACACTGAAGGTCTTTGGCTAATAAAGTTTTCAGATGACTACAAACTAGGAGCCATAATCGAAACTCCTAATGAAGTGGACATCCTACAAAAGGGCCTCACTGAGACAGATGCCTGGTGTCAAAGCCATGGCCTCAAGCTCAATGCCAAAAATTGCATTGTCATCCCCTTTGGTAAAAACTCTGTACCCATGAACTACAACATAGACGGTAGTATACTTAACATCGAAAGTGTGATAAGAGACCTTGGGACACAGGTGGACAGTAGTCTCTTCTTTGATAATCACATCACCACAGTAGTCAAGAAATCCTTTTATGTGGCACACCTCATCACAAAAGGTTTCTCATCCAGAAAAAAAGAGGTCATTGTTCCCCTCTACTCATCACTCATTAGACCCATTATAGAGTACAACACCCCTTTTGGTATGTACCTCACAAGGCATCTACAACAACTGGAAAGGCTGCAGAAATACCTCACAAAGAGGATTACCAGCCTCAAACAGATGACCTACGCAGACCATCTAAAAAAACTCCAGCTTTACTCCGTCGCATATCGCCTACTCAGAGGTGAGCTCTGCCTAACATACAAAGCTATGTCAAACTGTCAGAAAAATATGTATTAGTGTATGTATTAGTAATATGCTTAGTGCATTTAAGGCTTGAAAAGGGTTAACACATTTATTCTATTTCACACTGCATAAAATCTTTACAAATTGCAGAAGCTGTCTAACCTTGTATTGTCATGAAATATGCGTAGCTATAATCTTTGTTATGCTTTAGAAATTTACAGGAAAGCAGATAATTTCTGCTTGTGTCAGGAAAATAATGAATAGATGTATCACTTGTATAAATGTTATGAGACTTAGATAAGGAGTTCCGCTTGTGCTGTGAGAAAATACGCAGCTGCAGAAGGTATAGATAATCAGAACAAAGACTGCTTGAAAATATGAACTGCAATCAGAATTTGCTTGTGTCTAAGCTAGAAAAGTACCTTGAAATGTAATACATGTATTAGAACTACACAATAGAAGCTTGTAACGGGCTAGAGCTCACCAAGACCATGTTGTTTTTCTCAAAATGTCTTTCATAAATCCAGTCATGTCAGCAGAAAATCTGAGTAACATCTACTGTAGAACAATACTGAAAGTTGTGTTTGATTACGTCAACCATAGAAGGCAATGTCTTGTAGAACAGTATAAGAATAGCATACTTCCTGTTAGTAGTTAGGCAAAATCCTGTATTTGCATGTTTTTGTCTCCTTGCAGCAAGTTATTAAATGTACCTTATCTGAACCTTACATGTATTGATCTTTGAAGTTTTTTCCTTTGACAGATTGGTCCTTTGTTCCAGAAACTCTCACTTTGTCTCAGATCAGACAGGCCAGGTGGCTTGAAACCGTACGGGGAAGAAACCACATCGGTTCTTCTTATTTGAAAAGCCCTCCGACTAAATTGTCATACAAAAGAGACCAGCCACTTTCTGATCTGCGACTGAAGGACGGGTTTTTCACGAACCAGATGGCTCAGTTAAGGTGAATCTACCTTTTTTTTCTGTTTTAGATCAGGGACTAGATTTGTATTGTTTTTGTCAGGACTGTATTTTTACAAGTCAGGGACAGAAAAGATTACTGTCTTGTCATAGATCAGGGAAACAGAGTAGGTAGGCAGTCACTCTGAAGAGACTATAACAAAATCCATGGTACCATGTTAAAAATAAGGAGTTACATAACGATTGAAAAAGGTAGAACAAAATGGGTAATAATTGCACAAAAAGACCCCAAAATCCGCCGTTAACCGAAGACGCAAGATACATGCAGTCACAGCGTGCTGATAATATTAAATACTACTCAAAGTGGGTTAATAAGTATGAATTTGACGGTAAATTGGAAAAATCCTCACTTATCAAACTTGTCAAACAGCTTAAAACCAATTCCAAAGGTCGGGTAAAAAAGCAGCACCAATTAGGAATTCCTCAGGCACACAGGTGGATTGAGGAAGTAAACCGTAGGGAACAAAAGAACAATAATTCAAAAGCAATGTTTTTAGATAAGGAGGACAATAACTTAGTAATAGCATCGGCCCCTCCGCCCCCCTTACCAGAGTATGAAGCAAGTGAACAAGTTAGTCCACTCCCACAATATCCTGCTGCCACTGTAAACAGAGACACCTTACAAAAGCAAAACCATTTATTAGAGATCCCATCAAAACCAGGTCTTGAACACGAGCAGGTAACTCAAAAGGGGACATTGAATTATATCAAATGGGTAGAAATTCACGATCTATGAGTGAAGAAGAAATATGCCCACTCATAAAAGTACCTAATCCTCAGGCAGGGCAAGAAGGTCAGGACCCAACTATTTTAGTGTATAGACCCTGGACTCCAGAAGACATCCGGAAATCCAGTGAGGGAATTCCCCATCCAAAAGTTAATTTTAGAAAGTTCTTAGAAGATTTACATGGAATGAGGCTAAGTTATAATTTAAATGGAGAAGAGGTAGAAAAAGTAGTCAGACAAATTGTGTGACCTGATTGGCACGTGATTAGTGGCAAATGGAATCCCTGTGACGCTGCACACAGACCCCTCCCACATAGCAGCGCAGAACTAGACAACAGAGTAAAAGGTCTTACAGACCGCATATCTGAGAAATGAAAGCCTAGGGCAGACTGGACTTGCATTAATCAATGCATCCAACAAGAAGGTGAAACTATTGACAGATATTATGCCAGACTGTTAGAATGTTTTAATAACCATTGTGGAATGCAGGTTCCTGAAGATCAGACACAAGATTCCCCATATGAGCAGCAGTTAAAGAATGCATTTTTGAAAGGCAGTATTGCACCCATAAGCAGTTTTATTACAAAACACATGGTATATCATCGTACAAGCACGTTACAGTCATTACTTGAATATGCTAGGCATGCCGAAAGGCATTTTAATAGCAAAAAGAAAAAGAAAGCCCAAGTATTTTCTGTAGAGGATGGAGCAGAAGTCTATGTAGTACAGTCCGGGAAAAATGGCAAGAGAAATGCCCAGGGAAACAAACAATCTGATCAGTGATCAAAGGACTTTGAAGGGCAAAAGAAAAGGGGTGAATGTTTTAAATGCGGTAAAAAGGGACACTTGGCAAGGGATTGCAAGAAAAATAAGAAGGCAACCACGGAAGACAAGGAGGGTGAGGACTGACTATATGATAGTCAAGAATCACTAGAAGGGGATAGCAGAGAAAGGACAAATGAGAATGTGATAGAAGGAGTAGAGGATGTGACAGAAGAAATAGAGGAAGTGCAGGAAGTTACGGATAGTGAAGAAAATGAAATATTGGATTTAGCTTTATTGAGCTTAGAGCTCTATATAGCAGACATAAAACCAGAAGTTACACTCCTGGTAGAAGGGAGGGAGGTCAAATTCTTGTGTGACTCAGGGGCATCATGGACCCTGATGCATCCCTCCAAACTGCCAGAGAATTCAGAGTCACCTGATTACATACTAATGAAAGCAGCTAATGGACAGCTGTATCGGGATCTCCTCTCCTATAATATTGCAATAACTGATCCTGTTTCAGGATTGACCCAGAAAAGCGAAATTGTTGTTTCCGCAAAATGCCCAGTAAACCTCTTGGGCAGAGACCTTATGCAGCTATTTGGTATAGTAGTAGTTCTGACTATGCAGGGTATGGAAGCACAGCGATAAATTGATACCTTTGCAGTGCAATCGGTGGGTGAAATGTTTTATTGGTACAGCCAGGACTTGGTTACGACTGGTCCAGGGGCAGTGACCGAAGAGTTGATGAACGTAGCCATCAGCAATTCCCCTCCCTTGACATTGATAAACAACATTTGTTGCACTGTACACTCTATTATTGTAACACATCAGGACCTGATAAGGAATATGAGCAAAATTTGTTTGGAAATCATGCAAACAGATTGATATTACGTAATCTGTACTGGGACATGGAAGGGAACAGTGTAGCGAGCTGTTCATTGCCCCAGGAGTTCTTTGCACTCTTTAAATCTAATTGATTACCACATGTTAGCTTAACTAAGGACAAGAATGTAAAATGGGTAGACTTAGGAGAAAAAGTCATGAGATGGGAAAAGCAGACAGAGTTAGAACTGTCAGAACAGGGAATACAAATGCAGAAGTTGAATTGGATAACTCAGACCCACCCAGCCATGCACTTGCAGTCTAGCAAGGACAGCTGATTAGCACTCCTATTAAAGGAGGAAGAGAATGTCTTACAGAATATACCAGGAACTCTTTGGTCAACAGGAAAGTCAGATGTAGGACTTATTTGTACAGTGGGACCAGTTACTATCACGCCAAAGTCAGCATTTAGACCACAGAAAAGACAGTATCACTTAAGAAAAGATGCAGAGGTAGGAATCAAACCTATTATAGCAGCTTTAATTAAGGAAGGGGTGCTGGTGGAATCTCCTGACTCACCGTGTAACACACCCTTATTTCCTGTTAAGAAAGCGAATGGAGAATGGCATATGGTCCAAGATTTGCAAGCTGTAAATGACACAGTAATACCAAGGGCACCTACAGTGCCAGACCCACACACCCTGTTGAATTATTTAAAACCTCAGCAGAAATATTTTTCTGTGGTAGATATCAGCAATGCGTTCTTTTCAATACCGATACACCCTGACAGCCAATATTGGTTTGCATTCACATTTCAAGGGAAAAGGTATACATATACGCGACTACCACAGGGATATTGTGAAAGTCCGACAATATTCTCACAGGAAATGGCAAGCAACTTGGCGGGATTTACCCCACCAAGAGGCAGTCAGATTTTACTTTATGTTGATGACATCCTGCTGGCGGCCCCCACCTAGCAAGATTGCAAAGAAGATACCATAGCGCTATTACAATTTTTAGCCACTGAAGGACATAAAGTAAACAATAATAAACTGCAGCTTTGGAAAAAACAAGTTAAATACCTAGGATATGAAATATCCAAAGAGGGTAGGACATTAGATGAGGACAGAAAAGTAGCGATTTTTGCAAGCACCAAAACCCACTACCAAGAAGGAAATTATGTCCTTCTTGGGCACAACTAATTTTTGCCAGAGCTGGATTCCAAACTATGCCTTGGAATCTGCACCGCTGACTAACCTGATATATAAAAAGCCTATGGCAGCACAGGATTTGTTACAATAGACACCAGAAGCAGAATCTGCTTTCTGCAAACTGAAACAGTTAATAGCATCCTCATTAGTTTTAGGATTACCAAACTATCATAAACAGTTTTTCCAAACTGTAGATTGTAAGCAAGGTTATATGACATCAGTGTTAACACAGCAGCATGGGGATAAGCAACGCCCTATTGCTTATTATTCATCAAAACTATACCCAGTGGCACGGTCTTTACCCCACTGTGTACAAGCAGTAGTTGCAGCTGCAATGGCAATACAGGCTTCGGTCTCAGTAGTTTTGTTCCACCCTTTCACATTGAGAGTGCCTCATGCAGTCGCAATTATTTTACTGCAAGAGAAGGTAGCATATCCTTCCCCTGCTAGGCATCTTTCCTGTATGACTATATTGTTGAGCCAACCTCATATGACAATTGAATGATGCATGACTCTGAACCCGTCTACCTTGCTCCCAACCCCTGCAGATGGCACACCACACAGCTGCCTGCAGGTGATTGAGTAAAAGACACTACTTAGAAAAGATCTAACGGATGTCCCCTTGGATGATGCCGAGGTGACATACTACGTGGATGGCTCGTGCAAATGGGGTCCTGCAGGACAGAACCTAGTAGAATATGCTGTAGTTTCTGATGGTGAGATTATAGAAGCAAAGCCTTTAACACACAACCTATCTGCACAGGCAGCAGAATTGATTGCCTTGACATGGGCATGTACCTTAGCAAAGGGTAAATGTGTGAACATTTTTACTGACAGCCTGTACGCTTTTTCTACTGTACATGTTTTTGCGCAACAGTGGAAAAATCGAGGAATGATAACATCTACTGGCAAACCAATCAATCATGCACAGTTTATTTTAGATCTTTTAGAATCTATTCAGTTACCTCAGAAAGTAGCTATTTGTAAATGCACAGCTCATACCAAACAGGATAGGATTTCAAAAGGTAATGCGAGATCTGATACAGCTGCAAAACAGGCAGCTTCAGAAGTATTTCTTTTAAATGAGGAATTACAACCCTCTGAAATTTTAGACTTAGAAATGTGAAAGACAATGCAGACACTTACTACGCAGGCTGAAAAACAAAGATGGGTAAGACAAGGAGCAATGCTCAAAAAGGGGCTGTACATCTCTAAAGAAGGGAAACCGATATTACCATCTAATTTGTTTAGATATGCAGCTTTGTTGAGCCATGGGCAATGCCATGTCTCAACAGGGGGGGTGGTACAGCTGATGAACCGAGTGTTCATGACATATGAATTCTTAATCTACTCTAAAAAATTTTGTTTAATATGCCACGTTTGTAGCAAACATCATGCACAAGGGACGTTAAAGCCTAAGCAAGGGAGTTTCCCTACACCACCGTATCCATTTCATACTATCTGTATGGATTTCATAGAATTGAACAAATGTGAAAATAAGAAGTATTGTCTTGTTACTATAGATATGTTTTCCAGATGGGTGGAAGCCTTTCCGACCAAAAATCCAGAAGCGGCTACCATAGCAAAAATCCTTGTTAAAGAAATCATCCCTAGATTCGGCATTCCGGAAAGGATCTACAGTGACAACGGTACACACTTTGTAAACCAAACCGTACAGCAGTTAAGTAAACATTTTGGTATTTCTTTAAAAAAATCATTGTGCACATCATCCGCAATCTGCAGGGTTAGTTGAGAGGCATAATGGGATTTTAAAGAGTAAGCTAAGAAAGTTAATATCAGAAACAAAGAGAAATTGGGTGTACTGTCTGCCCCTGGCACTGTTGAGCATGAGAATTGTTCTGAATGCAAAAGGATTGACTCCTTTTGAAAAACTATTTGGAAGGGCTTATTATATACCTCAGTGGAAACCTCTCATGCCCGCAGACCAGGAAGCCGACTGTACACTAGCAGAGTATATGAGAAATTTGTTGAATTCTAAACATCTATTGCAGTTAAATTCTGTTTCAGATAAAGAACAAATCAGACCATCAGAAGTGGCAGTGGCTCCAGGAACCTGGATCTGGGTGAAGACAATAAAAAAGAAGAACTGGACGTCGCCAAAGTGGGAAGGTCCATATCAAGTGCTTCTGTCGACACCCACTGCAGTCAAAATCGCAGAGCATGCCTCGTGGATCCACCTGACGCACTGCAAACTAGTTAAGAACTTTGAACTGGACAAAAATCTTGTCACATGTCAAGAGCAAAAATGATAGAATCCAGAAAAAACAGAAATGCAGAACAACCATTTCCTCAGAAGTATTGCATAATCATCATGTTAACTGAATTAGTGACAATAATCTTTTTGTTGTGGCCATTCCTTTTTCCAGCCACACAAACTGAACTGAATAAACTTGAAGCATTACTCATAGACTGGCACCCAAACTTCAACACTTACCAGGCAATTAAATATGTGTATGCTGAGACTTTCAATGTTTTGAATTGCTGGATTTGCACAGCTTTGCCGACAGCATACGGGGGGTTATTAATGACTACAGTCCCCCTAGGGGTCAACGAGACCTGGGAAAACTTGATTTATGATACCTCAACCATTACATCACAAGATAAAATAGCATTGCACTTGCCTATTCCACAAAAGGGAACTGTGTGTTTTTATAAAAATGATACTGTTCAGGTGGGTTGGAGCAATTGCAATGTGACTGTTCCTTATAAATGTTACATTAAAGCTAACAATGCAGGTTCTTATTGTAATGCAAACTATGATTAATTTCTTGAATTGATGCATAAAACAATTGATGAAGTAAAACATAATTCTATTCTCCATAAACAACTGTCTATAACTGACAGAAAAATGTTTCATGCAGGACAAGTGTATATTCATAGTAAAGTTACTACTAAAGTAGAGGATTTTTATTTTGTATGTGGTAGGAAAGCATACAAGTGGCTACCTGAGAATTGGTCCAGCAGTTGTTTTTTGGACTACCTGGTCCTGGCCATACGACACACTGCAGTTTTGCCTCGACAAAAAATTCAGGATGTCTGAGAAGTCGTCAAGAAACCTGTAAACCCAGTGGAGCAAATCAATGCATGTTGGAAAAACCATCATTCTATAGGAAATGGACTGACACACATGGACTTGAGTGATAGTGTTATATCGTGGGCAGGCATATTACCAGCATATGGAGCAGTGAAATCGATCTGAGAGCTGAGAAAACTGTCTAAACTTCTCGAAGTAATGAGTAATGCAACTTTTTACACTCTCGAATTGATGACTGATGAACTGAATGCCATGAGAACTGTAGTGCTTCAAAACTGCATGGCTCTCAACTTCACCCTAGTGGCAAGAGGCGGTACTTACACTTTAATCCAGGAGGAGTGCTGTTTATATATTCCTGACCATAAACACGAGATTGACAATCACCTTGAGGTAATTCAGCAAGTGTCAGCCATGACCAAACAAGGACCAAACCCACTGATGGACTTTTTCCAGAAATGGTTTAGGGGGTGGGGTACAATCCTAATGAACATCCTAATTGCCATTTGTGTAGGAATGATCCTACTGAGAGTAAGTGTTTGCTGTGGCATCCCCTGCATGAAAAGGCTGATTAAAGACTTTATAGACATGTCAGTTTCTGAAACCTTATATCAAAGTGCTGAGTTTGAAGAACTGTTAAAAAATTGAAAATGCTTTCATAAGTTTAAACTGAATGACTCTCTTAACTGCAAATCCTGAGTATGAAGAAGTTAGGAGAAGAAAAAAACTGTTTATGCTTATTTTGAAAGTAGAATAAAAGTATTAAAAGGGGGGAAATGTCAGAAAATATGTATTAGTGTATGTATTAGTAATATGCTTAGTGCATTTAAGGCTTGAAAAGGGTTAACACATTTATTCTATTTCACACTGCATAAAATCTGTACAAATTGCAGAAGCTTTCTAACCTTGTATTGTCATGAAATATGCACAGCTATAATCTTTGCTTATGCTTAGGAAATTTACAGGGAAGCAGATAATTTCTGCTTTTGTCAGGAAAATAATGAATAGATGTATCACTTGTATAAATGTTATGAGACGTAGATAAGGAGTTCCGCTTGTGCTGTGAGAAAATATGCAGCTGCAGAAGCTATAGATAATCAGAACAAAGACTGCTTGAAAATATGAACTGCAATCAGCATTTGCTTGTGCCTATGCTAGAAAAGTACCTTGAAATGTAACACATGTATTAGAACTACAAAATAGAAGCTTGTAATGGGCTAGAGCCCACCAAGGCCAGATTGTTTTTCTCAAAATGTTTTTCATAAATCCAGTCATGTCAGCAGAAAATCTGAGTAACATCTTCTGTAGAACAATACTGAAAGTTGTGTTTGATTATGTCAACCATAGAAGGCAATGTATTGTAGAACAGTATAAGAATAGCATACTTCCTGTTAGTAGTTAGGCAAAATCCTGTATTTGCATGTTTTTGTCTCCTTGCAGCAAGTTATTAAATGTGCCTTATCTGAACCTTACATATATTGATCTTTGAAGTTTTTTCCTTTGACACAAACCCAAAGCTGTTGGACATGCTCCACTTAATGAAATCCCAATCTCTCCGAGCTATACGCTCTAGGGACCTAAACCTTGTCACTACAATAAACAGAACATGCCAGAGGGATAGATTCCTGTCCCAGAGACTTTCCATACTCTGGAATAAACTACCTATCTATATCAAACAAAGCTTCTGATTAGCACTCTTCAAAAAAAAATCTTGATGATTGGATGGGAAATAGGAAATTCACCCCGGGGATCACCTCTGTGGCTCTGCTCAACAGTGGCACAAGAAAATAATTTTCTTGGGTGGCAAAAGCCAGGGTATCTTTTTGGCTGGGTTTATATAGGCCCCAGGGCCAATAGCCTATTGCCTACCTATGAACCTAAAATGTGGGCATTAGTAGATATTTTGATGAATATTAATTAAGCAGGCATGCTACACAGTGTTGTAAGTGTTAACCTTCCTGTTCTGTGGCACATTGAACAACAACCACAAGAAGAACAAAGTAAAGTACTGTATTTTATATAACGTGAAAACCCAAACAGTATACGTGCCAGTGGGAAAAATGGCCATATCTGACCAGGAGCGGCTCGTGCTATTGGACTGCAGGACTGCAGCCCTCCCAGCTGTGCAGCTTCCCAGTGGAAAAAAAGTAAAATAAAATAAAAAAGAAAAGAAAAGAGAAAATAAAAAAACACGCGTCCCGGAACATCGCGCGGCATTTGGACTGCTGGTGAACCAGTCTGGAGCATGCACACAGAATCCAGACTGTCTCCACCAGCAGTCCAGAGTATGAAGGCAGCATTCAACTCCAAATTTTCCCAGCAGTCTATGCAGTTACAACTGCATAGACTGGAAGGGGATCGGACTGCAACGTCCGCAGGCAGGAAGGGCTAGGTGCTCTCGCGGGAAGGAATTGGAATTACTCAGCAGATTTAGCACAGGCTTTACTCAGAGCAGAAAGGAAGGGAACAGGACAGGAATTACTCGGCGTGGAAAGGACTTTGCTTTACAGCAGCTTTAGCTCAGTGTGTGTGTGTGTGTGTGTGTGTGTGTGTGTGTGTGTGTGTGTGTGTGTGTGTGTGTGTGTGAAATGCCCCAGTTGTTACATGGTGGTGGGTAGAGAATAAGACTTGAATCTTGTACCTTGGGGCCAAGTGGCAAGAGCCTGAATTCCCTACCCACCACAATTTATAAAAAATTTGCAGATTTTTGCCTCATATTTGTTCTGTTCTTCATAAAATCTGTGGTTTCTGTATTTTTGTTTCTTAGCACGTGCAGTGGTGCAGTGGTAGCATTGTTGCCTGACAACTACAGGTTGTCTGGTTTGATTCTTGGCTGGGGTGCCTTCTGTGTGGAGTCTGCATGTCCTCCCTGTGTTTGTGTGGGTTTGCTCTGGTGTCCTCCCATCTAACAAAGACATGCGTCTGGAGTGTTTCTGCCAAAAATTGGCTTTTGTTCCAAGTCAGACTTTCCTGGTTAACAAATGTTAAATAAACAAAAATGACAAGCATTTGAATTTCAGACTTCATATTCTTCAGAAAGTACATGGTAACACAAAACCATTTATTATAGCAATTTTCTAAGTTTATAAGATGGATATTTGAAATTTGTCCCTATTTTTGTGACTGTATTCCCACATTATTGGCTTCATCCAGGTTTTTTGTGCCAAGGTTGAGAGCTATGGTGAGAACTGAATTCACTGAATATGTTTGGGGGCTGTATTCCCCCATTATTGGCTTTGTTCAGGTGTTTTCTGCTAAGATGTTGACAGCTATGGTGAGAATTGAATTCACTAAATGGTAGCCATTTAAGTTTCAGTCTTCCTCTCTTTCATAAAACAGATGATTTGGCATAGTGGTATGTTGCTCTGACTATTTTGCACAGGGTCTTGGTTTCAATACTTGGCAGTGAAATGTATGGTGGTAACACAGCATTTTATTCTAGCAACTTTTCAACATTATATAAGCAATGTTTAAAATGTGTCCCTGTTTTTTGGTCTTTTGCCCCCCCCCCCCTAAATTTTGCCTTTTTCCAGATTTCTTGTACTACAAAGTTCAGAGATACAGCTGAGTGTCAAGAAGATTTTACAAGAAGCTGAGAGCTGCAGGGGAACAAAAGTTTAGTGCTGCTTATACTGAGTCTCCTTGCATTGTTAATAGCATAACAGGTAGTGTACTTGCTTTTGATGCAGAAGGCTTTAAATTCTACTCCCACAGTAGGTAGATGCATTGCTGATACTGTACTGTATTGTAAAGGGGGTGGATGCTGCAGTCTTTTTTGGTGAAGATACCTAGTAACTATATGAACCTGTTATCAGTTTGCCATCAATTCCCTATTGCAATATTACTAGCGTATCGTTTTTTTTTTAATGCAACATAGGCAATTTATTCATCAAGGGCAACAGGCACTTTATTTGTAGATGAAGCAATGAAATATAAAGTTGTTTGCTAGCAGCAACCTCTTCATTAGTTACATATTTCTTTAATGTGGAATTATTTAGATGACTTTTAATTCTTCAGAGATTGTGCATATTTACTGATACTGGTGGACTGTAGAAGTTTGAGTAGACATTTATGATAGAAATGTTCTGAATTGGGCAGTTTTGTCATTATTGGTGCTTGCATTTTGTTTCATACTTTACTGGAAAAATGTTCAAAACAACAAATTTAAAACGCCCTCTAACAACTGTACTATATTGTACAAGGAATATAATTTAATACAGTCAGGAAGGTGTATCAAAGAGCACATGTATGTTTCGTGTGCAAGGGGCCTATGATTTGAAAACAGCCTAAAGTTAACCTTTATCTGCCACTGACAAAAATTTTCTTTGAATGTGGGTTTCAATGCTGTTTCAATGAATGTGAGTTTCAAGGGCAGAGAAGTTTTAATGCTAATAAGTCTGTTTTCATTGTGAGAATGCATCGCTTTGTTTAGCAGATGTTTTCGTGTTTGTGCTGTAAAATGCAAAATAAAACTTTCAAATGAAGTCCAAATCATCGTACAAGTAAAGCAGTATGCCCGTTAGTGTTTATGGTAAATGGGGTGAAATAACCAAGTAATGGTTCATTGGAATGGCTGCAGGGGGAAGGCTCCATTCGACCATGATTTTGTGAGTGAGAAGGGCGGCAAACTCAAAGACAGCCCCGGTTGAACTGCACCTCTCAACTGTCCCGATTTTCACAGAATTAATAGATTTTTGCTTATTTTTGGTTTGTTCCTCATAAAATGTGTGGTTTTCTGGCAAATAATTTTGAAATTAAGTCACTAAATAATGACAGACACTGAGTTTCAGACATCATAACCTTCAAAAAATGCATGCAAAGCAAGACCTGTTATTCTATCAACTGGCTGAGTTTATACAACAATTTTTAGGACTGCTTATATGTTCCCCTAGTATATTTGGCCTTGTCCAGATTTCCTGCATTAACAGGTTGAGAGGTACATGCATATAAATTGCTTTATAGAATTAGGCATATCCAAGCCTCTCAACTGTCCCCAGTTTGACTCAAAATGTTGCTCTTCCCCTAATAATCCCGCCGCAAAATGGCAATTTTGGAAGAAACCGTAGAGGGTTTATAATTAAGAAATAACTGTAATAATCAGAGTTATAGATTACTTTTATTTCAGAAATGCATGTAGATTATTTTATTTTGTCAGCTGCTCAAGTTAGCAGTACTAATATTAAAAAAATGTCCCTTCTTTGACAGGTTCCCAGCTGTATTGTGTGGCTATTTTATATTTTTGCATCACATTTTTGGTCCATTTTTCATAAAATTGTTTTTTTTGGCAAATTAGTGGCAAATCATTAAAGACTGAAGTTAGAAAATAATGACAGACATTTGAGTTTCAGATTTCATACCCTTCAGAAAATTCATACTAATACAAGACCTACTATTCTATTATCTTTCTAATTTCTAAGAGCAATATTTAAAAAGTGTCCTTATTTTTGGGCCTTTGTCCCACTTCTATGTATGGCTTTGTCCAGATTTCTTGCTCTGAGGTTGAGAGGTATGACAAATGTGTCAGGGCCATCACAGTCAGCCAGAGATGTTTCAAATTATGACATACTTATTGCACCCCACTCCCCCATGTAGTGACTCTGGATGTGTCCAAACAAGGCAAGGAGCAGTTATGCAGTGTAAATGTGCAGAGTATCCCCCCAGCCAAGGTAGACACAAGTACTACTTTTATTCTGTCCTTGATTTTACAGAATGTTCAGTTTCCTGTCATATTTTTATACTGTTGATTTATGCTTATTATTACTCAGAAAGTGCTTGTTGCTCTGTGTTTAAGTAGCAAAGCTTTAATGACCATCAGGTAAGCTTGTCTGAGATTGTAAGATGCAAGTAAGCTTTAATAAGCATACTGTTAAAGAATTGCCAACATTGAAAGCCTTTCTGTTGTTGCCATGCAGAGAATACTTACATAACTAAATAATGTATAAGCCTTTGGTATTGAAATGCATATGACAGTATTTGTAATAAAGGACAGGATTACATTATTTTAAGAAGCTCAATACATTCGTTGGAGACATGCAGTCATCTTTGCAGGCTTTACCTGTAAACCAAACAGAATACTAATCTATCATGTGTGGTCCATTACCTGTACAATAATCCTTTAAGCAATGTATCTTGAGCTTGTTTCTTGTTTGCGTTTCATTTTTTACTTTGATTGTGTTTTTCCCATGAAACAAGTAGATAGTCGTTGTCAGGCAGCAGGTCTTTTTTGGATAAAAAAATTTTTACAAGTGGGAATATCACAGAGATTGCTACTTTCAGCATGTTACTTGGTACTTTAATAAAGCAGAATATAAATTAGAATTAGAATTCCAGTGCAAGGAGAAGTGGTTTGAGTTGAGTGCTGCTTGTTTTTCTTATACGTTAATTTGACTGGCATTCCAGTAATGTATTTAAAAAGTAATTTATTTTTTTCATGCCTCACAACCTTTTTGTTTCCATCTAGATATTAAGTAAGCTGTCACGCAGCCAATATATTGAAATATTTTTTTCTTCTATACATTATTTTGTCTTGATTGAACTCTCATAATGACGGTTTGGCACCCAGGGCAGCGTATTTAATTAAAGTTCCAGTTTTTGTGGTTTTGAGCATAGCTCCTCCCCTTTCTAGTTGGCTGCACCCCTTCCCATTGGCTCCACCCATTCAGCTGTCTCATAGGTGAATACTAGATTAACTGCATTAAAGGCCTTTTTTTGTAAGCCTAGCCAATAACTCGAGGTCAGAATCAAACCCTCTACCTTGCGGCTATGAAATGAAGACCTTAACCATTACACCAGACACATTCTCCTGCAGCCCCCCTTTGATTTGAAGTCACCAGCCACCACTGTATCTGACTAAATACACTTTTATGTAAAAATGATATTGACTAAAATATTAGAAGAAAATTTTACTACACATAGGTCTTGTGGCCACTCTGCAGAAAAAATATGTAGCAAAGAAAACACCCATTTAAATGAAAACCTAAAAAGCATTTATAAATAAAGACATAAATGTTTAAATAATTTGCAAAATAAAATGAAACCCAGGATGCATTAGAATAAAAAAAAGTAATATCTGTAAGGCTTTAGGAAAAGGGAAACTTACTGACACAAAATGTTTCAGGAATAGCGAATTCATTCAAGAAAATTGTGGGAGATAATGAAAACAATAATCAAGAAAGCAACATCTACAATTCCTATAACAAGCAAAACAAACAGGAGAGGAAATCATTTGAATGAAATTGCTGTGGGCATTAGTATATTTATTAGAACAGTTGGCAAACATCTCACAATACTGAAGATTTTCCTTGTATACTAATCAAGAACTTTAGCAAATGTTTAAAGTAAGTAAGATGTCAAAATGGGGTTTATGATAGAATTAGTCTGAGAATGATGAAACTGGACATACGTTTTTTGATCTTGTCAATAATTCAGATATACAATCATCATCTTCTTTTGGCTGTTCCCGTTAGGGGTCACCACAGCGGATCATCTGTTTCCATTTCTTCCTGTCCTCTGCATCATGCTCTGTCACACCAACCAGCTGCATGTCCTCTCTCACCACATCCATAAACCTTAGCTTAGGCCTTCCTCTTTTCCTCTTACCTAGCAGCTCCAGCCTTAGCATCCTTTTCCCAATATACCCAGCATCCCTCCTCAGCACATGTCCAAACCAATGCAATCTCGCCTCTCTTGCTTTATTGCCAAACTGTCCAACCTGAGCTGACCCTCTAATATACTGATTCCTAATCCTGTCCATCCTCGTCACACCCAGTGCAAATCTTAACATCTTTAACTCTGCCAAGTCAAGCTCTGACTCCTGCCTTTTCGTCAATGCTACCATCTCCAACCCATATAACATAGCTGGTCTCACTACCCTCTTGTAGACCTTCCCTTTCACTCTTACTGGTACCCGTCTGTCACAAATCACTCCTGATACTCTTCTCCACCCATTCCCCCCTACCTGTACTCTCTTCTTCACCTCTCTTCCACACTCACCATTACTCTGAACTGTTGATCCCAAGTACTTAAACTCATCCACCTTTACCAACTCTACTCCCTGCATCCACACCATTCCTCTACCCTCCCTCTCATTTACACACATATATTCTGTTTTAGCCCTGCTGACCTTCATTCCTCTATTGTCTAAAGCATATCTCCACCTCTCCAGGGTCTCCTCAACCTAGTCCCTACTCTCACTACATATCACAATGTCATCTGCAAACATCATAGTCCATGGGGCCTCCTGTCTAATCTCATCTGTCAACCTGTCCATCACCACTGCAAATAAGAAAGGGCTCAGAGCTGATCCTTGATGTAATCCCACCTCCATCTTAAACGTATCTGTCACTCCCACCGCAGTCCTCACCAATGTCACACTACCCTTGTACATATCCTGTACAACTCTTACATACTTCTCTGTCACTCCCGACTTCCTCATACAATACCACAACTCCTCTCTAGGCACCCTGTCATATGCTTTCTCTAAGTCCACAAAGACACAATGCAACTCCTTCTAACCTTCTCTGTATTTCTCCAACAACACTCTCAGAGCACATATTGCATCTGTAGTGCTCTTTCCTGGCATGAAATCATACTGCTAATCACTAATCATCACCTCCCTTCTTAACCTAGCTTCCATTACTCTTTCCCATAACTTCAAGCTGTGACTGATCAATTTTATCCCTCTGTAGTTACTGCAGCTCTGCACATCACCCTTATTCTTAAAGATAGGTACCAAAACACTTGTTCTCCACTCTTCAGGCATCCTCTGACTTTCCAGAATTTCATTAAACAATCTGGTTAAAAATTCCACTGACATTTCTCCTAAGCACCTCCATGCTTCCACTGGTATGTCATCTGGGCCAACAGCCTTTCCATTCTTCATCCTCTTCATAGCTGTCCTTACTTCCTCCTTGCTAATCTGCTTCACTTCCTGATTTACTATCCCCACATCAGGGTCAGATCACCACTTTTGTACCATTTTTTAAAGGTGATCATGAATATGTAGCAATTTATTGTCCAATAGCTTAACTATTACTTATTTCTAAACATTTTGGAAAAGTTGCTCAGCAGGCAATATATATAGGTTCATAGGTTCATAGGTTCATACTAGGCTATCTGCCTAAGGGCATTTATAAGCCTAGCCCATAGTTATGTGGCTTTCGCCACCCTTTTAGTTTTATAAAAAAATATGCCTATCATTTTCTGTGTGCCTCTGCAAGCAGTGACACTGAAGTAATCCCTGGGTATATGCGATCTCTCCCCATCATTGGTCAAGATTCCTCTTGAACAGGCCAGAGGTCTGCCCTCTCTCACATGGAGATTTTTTGTTCCACAGCATAGGTCTCTGGGTGATGATCTGTCCCCTCCCAGCGTTCTCTATTTATAACCGTGTCAAGGTTTAGTTCTCCCCCATATATATATTTGAAAGAGAATTTCTTAAAACAGCCACAACAATATCAACCTGGCTTTCATACAAAACACAAAACAAAAACAACTTTGTTTATTTAGACTGAATCAATTACCAAGCTTATGATTACTTAGATAGCTGGGTGTTATTATTTGTAGTTCTGTTTCATGTTTTGACTCAGTACACTGTGTGATATAATAAATACATTAGATCAAGCTGGTGTCCATATAAATGCTATAAGAAGGGTTAAAGCTTATCTGGTTGGAAGAAAGACCTTTAACAAAGAAAGGGGCAGTATTATCTTATGACATATTACAAATAAAGGAGTACTATTATTTTTACTTTTTATTTTACATTTGTTGACCGGGCTAGTCCAACTGGATACATGTCCATTTTCAGTAGAGGCAAAAAGAGAAAAGTTCCACATTCAAGAAAAAGATCACGATAACATAAGTACATTACAAGATTTAACAAATTAACTAGTAAATACATTTTAGCTAAAAGAATACTAGTAAATACATTTTAGCTTATGATTAAGGAAGAGTATTCTAGGCTACCAAATCATGTATGGATATACATACAATAGGTAGGAAACATTGAGCACTGTAAGAAATTTCAGTTGGTTTTACAGACAAGGATGTCAATAGAAAGGATTAGCTAGTTGTGTGTGATTGAGAATAATATGGTCAGGAGATAGTGGAGGAAGTTAGTCTGGGTTTGCACAGGGCCATAGCCAGTGTGATTTAAGGTATG
The DNA here is from genome assembly GCF_019279795.1 of Protopterus annectens. NCBI lineage: Eukaryota > Metazoa > Chordata > Ceratodontiformes > Protopteridae > Protopterus > Protopterus annectens. The sequence continues at coordinate 774,895,320 of NC_056726.1, read as the reverse complement.
GTTTGAGCTTGGATTTAAATAGGGTAGTAGAAGGTAGGGAGGTAAGATCAGTAAGGAGGGAGTTCCAGGTTTTCCCCACTGTGTTAGAGTATAAAGAATCTCCAGCCAGGTTATTGGTTTTACATATCTTTACCATTATTTTATTTGAAGAGCGCAGGGTTTTAAGGTTATTGTAGGAGGTGATTAGATTGGTTAGTATTGGAGTAGATGTAGGATGGAACAGTATCTTATAGGCAATAGTTAGCTGGTTTGATAGGATAAGATTTGCTAATTCTAGCCACCCTAGTTGATTAAGATTGTTACAATGATGGGTTCTATAGGTAGAACCAGTTGCAAATCTGGCAATATTATTGTAGGAGCTGGCCAGCTTGTTCAGATTGGATACAAGCACTGGAGGAAACAGAACACTCTCAACGAAGTAGCTAGTAATAGTGAACTTTTATTAAATAAAGGCTAAAGTGCGATTAATAACGTACACTTTTCGGCAAATTTATATTAAGCTTCTTCAGAGCAAAAACAGTGAAACACACAATAACTTTGATATTTAAGCACCCAACAATTGACACGTTTACAATCAATTAGCTATAGTCAGTCATTGCACCCTTTCCTATGCCTTTCATTACACACTTCCTTCATTATATATATTTTTTAGTTCACTACCAACTCGAGCATACACTGAGGTTCACCATCATTCCCGTTATGAGTATTACTCGTGGATCTAAATGTTCAGTTGGTTGGGTAATCGATACTATACCTGTTGAACTCCAAGGGTTCGCACCCTGGTTACACTAAATGGCACTAAATGGAACTATAGGAATTCAACAACAACTATGTTCCACATTAATCTACTAATTTCTTCTACCATTACTTCATATTTTAAACATCGGCTGTTAACTAGTGTACAACTCTACTACACAGTAGGGTTGTTTAATTTAACATCATTTGTCATCTACAGTGGGCAGGTATTTAGAGGTGAAAGGAATAAGAAAGTTTATGGTTTTTACGTTAACAAAATGATTCCTACTTAACTCAGTTCCTAGTTGCTCACGAGTTAATACAATGGGATGAGTTAACAACTTGGTTAGGAACAATCCGGTTAGGATTTACATTTAATTTTTGCATACATCTTCTAAACATAGATATTTTTTTCAAAAAATCAGTCCGACTGTAGCACTTGAGAACTAACATTTTATGACAGAGGTATGCCCTCTACAGGTATAAATAGGTATGGCAACTGTTACTTAAACACAAGTATTACCATAGATTAAATGGATGTCCATATTTTTTATATTTTATTTTACTTTTACCTGTTTTAATATTTTTAATATTTTCAAAGTGGTTTTATTGTTGGTGTCTTGTAGTTTAAGCACAACATCTGTGAAGGTTGGGTCCAGCCTTTATTTCAATAGACTGGACCGGACTTTTTTGTTAGCAGCTCACTACGAGTTCCACAGGTGTACTTAATTGAATGACCACAGCTAATTGATTGTAAACGTGTCAATTGTTGGGTGCTTAAATATCAAAGTCATTGTGTGTTTCACTGTTTTTGCTCTGAAGAAGCTCAATATAAATTTGCGTTCTGTTTTGTATCCAGTCTTTCTTTCTCGTTCTTACTGCAGCTTGTTCAGATTGCTTTTACATAGTTTGGTATAGATTGGGGAAGCATATAGCAGGGTTGAGATAAGGTGGGTCCTGGCAATAGTGGTCCTTGTTAGTGGGGTAAGAAAGGATTTGATCTTATAAAGGGAGCCTAGTTTTTTGTTTACTGTTTTTATAGTGTTGTTTATATGCGGCTCAAAGGTGAGGTGGTTGTCAATTAGTACTCCAAGTAGTTTTGTAGTAGAGTCTGGAGATATGGTTGTGCCATTGCTAGATGTGATTGTGAAATGTAGTGGGGGGGCTCTGTGGGTGGGAGTAAATAGTAGCATTTTTGTTTTTTTAGGATTTAGGATGAGACATCACTGAAGGAGCCAATTCTCTACTGTGTTAAATGTGTCTTGGGTTAGGGAATGTAGTTGTGAAAGTGAGGAGGCTGAGCATATGAGTGTAGAGTCATCTGCATATTGGATACAGGTGGCTTGAGGTAGAGCAGTGTGTAGGTCATTAGTAAAAATAGAAAAGAGGAGAGGACCTAGTATGGAGCCTTGAGGGACTCCGAGGGCAATTGGTAAGTGGGAAGACAAGTTGTTTTCCCATAGTACTGCCTGTTGCCTATTATTTAGATAGGACTGGAGCCATTGAATAGTTAGTGGATCCAGTGAGAAGTTGCCTAGTATGTTTAGGAGTAGCTGGTGGTTGACCATGTCAAAGGCTTTTGACAGATCAATGAAGAGGGCTGAGGAGAGAGTGTTACTATTACGGTTTTTATTAATGACATCGGAGAAGGAAAGAAGAGCAGAAGAGGTGCTTTGAAATGGTCTAAATCCGTGTTGGCAGGTAGCTAATAGGTTGCTTGCTAGGAGGTGGTTTAATAGTTGCTTATGAATGCACTTCTCCATGATTTTTGACAGAGGGGATAAAATGGCTATAGGCCTATAGTTAGAATAGTCTTTTGAATTACCACCTTTATGCAGGGGGATAACATGTGACATTTTCCAAATAGTTGGAATAGTTCCTTCAGAAATTGTTCTATTAATGAGGATGGATATGGGGTAGGCTATAGCATTGGCTGCTTTTTGCAGGTATTCTGCAGGTAACAGATCAGCAGAGAGGGTGGTGGGTTTAAGTTTTTTGATTCGGGAGCAGACAAAAGACGTAGAAACGGGTTGGAATTGAAATGTTGTGGGACTATTAGGGATAATATTAGTAGGAGATGCAGTGTTAGTGGATAGCTGATTGGCCAAAGATTGAATGGTGTCTGTGAAGAAAGTGTTAAAAAAATTGGCAATTTGGTTGGGGCTAAGGAGATTGGAGCCAGAGGGGGTGGGTGTAATTGAGTGTCCTGGGTGCAGGAGTTTGTTTATGCATGACCAGAACTTTTGAGGTTTGTTATGGTTGGTCTGTTGGAATTGGCAGTAATAGTTTCTTTTATCTGACAATATGGCTTTTTTAGTTTCATTTCTTAGCTGTCTAAATATTAGTTGATCTTCCAGGTTTTTGGTTGTGCACCAGGTAGCCCATTGTTTGTTTCTATGGAGGATTTTTTGTCTGGTAATTTTGGTGAGCCAAGGTGCTGGTTTAGACCTTGTTCTTACTATACGAGTTGGGGCATGGTAGTCTAGAATGGTTAAAAATTTAGAGTTAAAGTATTTAACGGCATTGTCTAGTGGAAGGTGTTTCAGGGGTGACCAGTCACAAGCTACAAGTTCTTTTTGAAAGATGTCAGTGCTAAAATTTTTATTACATCTTATTTTCTTATATATGGTAGGGTTTGGCATATCAGTCTTATACCTGATTAAGAAGATAGGTGAGTGGTCACTGATATCTTCTGGAAGGGTCCCTACCTTATAAGATTGGTTTTGACTGTTTGTAAGAATCCAATCTAGGATGCTGTTGTTGTTATTATTATGTTTATTGGTTCTAGTGGGGAGCACTACAAGGTTCAGTACTAGGACCATTGCTTTTTGTAACAATTAGGGCCATATTAAAAATGAAGAAGTGTGTTTTGGAAATTATGGTTAGCCCAGAAAACATGATAACGGGATTTAGCAAAGATGAAATGCTGTAGACTTTAAATTCAAAGAGCTTCAAGACTGGTTGATACAAGGTTTTTTGATGGAACTTCAAATATCAGAATGTCAAGGAGAAGGCACCAAAACACTGAAAATGAATGTTCAAAACAGAGAAGGGCAAAAATTTTAACTGCAAGGGTTTTGCAGGGGCATACACTCCCCTGTAGCCCTTTCACTCATACCTCCAAACTTATATATAGCCTTTCCTTGGTCACATCAACTCAAGGAAGGGATACATTTCTAAAAATAATGGGATCACTTACACACAAGTACACACACAGAAAAATATCAGCAGTGATTTCCAGTGAAAATAGTGATCATCATTATGTTCCTCAGTGTTTTGAGCTTCGGGCAACTGATGCTTGAGGAATTTCACCTCAGAGACCTGAGGGAATTTACAGATACCCATTAATAAAATCCAGCAAAGCCAAATTTGAGGCTAAAATAGCTACCCAAGCCAAAGGCTATCACAAGGCATTTTTTAGTTATGTTTGTAATCTTAAAAGCACAACATAGCAATGCTCTGAGCTGACTGTGAATGATGTTACCTACACTGAGGCTGAAGTCTCAGAAAACCTACTGGGTGATAAATTTAGCTCTACATTTACCCCTCTCTCTCCTCCATCTGTCCCTCAAGATACATCTGAAACTGACTCTACTCCAGCTATCACACAATACCAAGTCCTAAAAATCCTATCAAAAGCTAAAAATACTGCATCAAGGGGTCCTGACCATATCCCTGAATGCATCATAAATAGCACGAAGCATGAGTTAGGCACACTCCAAACAACACTGTTCAATCTCCCCGTCCATACCTCCATACAGGTTTTTTTCCAAGCCATCCAGCAGGAAGATTTGTCTGAAATAAATAAATAACTGGTGTCAAAATCATGGTCAAAAATTAAATGACAAAAATGCATTATTGTATCCTTTAGGAAGTCATCTATCCCAGGGAATTACCACAGTGACAATACTCCCCTAAGAGTTGACCTAGTTGTTTGGGATTTGGAAATGACAGTGACCTAACTTTTGACCAACATGTGTATATTATTGTAAGAAAGTCCTTCTATATTGTACAGCTGTCTAGACCTGGGATGTCATCATGCCCCTTTACTCAACCCTCATTAAGCCAGTCATTGAATATAATGCCCTCTTTGGCATATATCTGTCCAGACACATGCAGCAACTGGAATGCCCACAGGAAGGATACAAGGACTAAACAGCATGTCCACATGGACCGACTCAAAGCCTGTCACTGTACTCAGTATCCTACTGACTGTTAAGGGGTGACGTGTATCTGGCTACAAGACATCTTCTGACCCATTACTGATGGTTTTACTGTACATCAGCAAGTCAAATGGCATCAGAAATGGCATCCAGAAATGCTCAATCTAGGGATCTAAACCTCTTCTCCAACATCAACAAAATGGTTTGTAGAGATGGGTATATTTCACAGAGGATGCTGCTGTTGTGGGCTTCCGATCCACATAAATCAAAGTTCATCCCTGTCTATTTTCAAGTTCAACTTAGATCTGTGGATGGGAAACAGAAAATTTACCCCAGGACTGCCCCCTGTACTTATAATAGACAGAGGCAGCTCCTAAATTTTTTATCCTATTCATGGGTCGCCTCACATTATCTATGGTATGATCCTAGTTATTTATATTAGAGGTAGTATATAATTACCGACCTTGGGATGGGTATGGCCAATCTATAACCAGATGCAACAGGTTATTTCGAGCACAGAAAGGGAAATTGGCTAGGCTTAAAATGTCCCACAAGGGCAGCTAGCCTAGTAGTTACCTATGAACCTATTTATTTATTTAAATATGTTGACTAGGTTCTACCAGGAAAAATTATAACTAAGAGATAACTGTCAAATGTATATAATTCAATAACTGAAAGCATGCAATTCATACAATGCACTCATATCATTTGGGATGCATGACTAGGCTTAGCTTAGTATACACCTATGAACCTCTGAATCTATATACCCGCTAAAAATATTTTTAGAAAAAAATGATAAATGAGAAGGGTGGAGTATCCCTTAATGAAACCAAGGTTTCTGTATACAAAGTTTATAGCTCTATCTTTTTTAAACACTAACACTTTCTCCAGAAGTAAAACTATTTTTTTTTCTCTTTTACAATCCTGAACACTTCTGTGTTTATTTCTTTGGATTTAACTACACTACATTTCTATGATTTTTTTTTTAAACTATATAATTCTGTCTGTTTTATGGTGGGATGTCATACATAGCTTATTACATTCTTGTAAACTTTGAGACACTGTTTTCTAATATTTTATTTATTTTTCTGGCATCTGGGTTGAACTTATAAACAGCTCAATGATATCAGTTTTCTGCTCTGGTTAACAAATTCAAATTAAAATGCAAAATAAAAAAGTGGGAAGGACAAGCAGAAAACCAACTCCTGTATGAAAGAACAACTAAGAGTCCTCACAGAGGAGTTGGGTGACTAATTATTGTTTATAGTCTACTTAACAAACTGAGGAAATGGTATATGTTGATTTTTTTGATGAAGAAGTAATCAGTAACTTAAATGAGACAAAGTAGCTGCACAAATCTATTCAAAACTGTCTGCACTATCAGCATAATACATTACAAATACATTCTGTTGGAAAAATCATCGTAATGACTATTGTTTGGTTAAACTTATATGCAGGCTGCTCAAAAACTGTTTTCATGAAAGTTGCAATTTGTTTATGACTACATTTCAAAATGTGTTATTACTGCTTTTTGGATTCATTACTGTGATCTAATTCAATTGCCTAGTGAAGTGCCTTCAAATTATATAGTAAAGTATAACTTATGCTTGTTTTATATGGTGTTGCTCAAGTAAGGTAGAAACAATCATTCAATTTACTCTGCTGAAAATGTGGGCACTGGTAGATGATTTGATGAATATTCATAAAGTAGGTATGCTGCATAATGTCATCAAGATGTGGGTACTGGTAGAGGGTTTGATGAATATTCATAAAGTAGGCATGCTGCATAATGTCATCAAGATGTGGGTACTGGTAGATGGTTTGATGAGTATTCATAAAGCAGGCATGCTTCACAATGTCATCAAGATGAGGGCAGTGGTAGATGGTTTGATGAATATTCATAAAGTAGGCATTATACATAATGTCATCAAGATGTGGGTACTGATAGATGGTTTGATGAATATTCATAAAGTAGGCATGCTTCATAATGTCATCAAGATGTGGGCAGTGGTAGATGGTTTGATGAATATTCATAAAGTAGGCATGCTTCATAATGTCATCAAGATGTGGGCAGTGGTAGATGGTTTGATGAATATTCATAAAATAGGCATGCTTCATAATGTCATCAAGATGTGGGCAGTGGTAGATGGTTTGATGAATATTCATAAAGTAGGCATGCTTTATAATGTCATCAAGATGTGGGCAGTAGTAGATGGCTTGATGAATATTCATAAAGTAGACATGCTTCATAATGTCATCAAGATGTGGGTACTGGTAGATGGTTTGATGAATATTCATAAAGTAGGCATGCTACATAGTGTCATCAAAATGTGGGTACTGGTAGATGGAGCAGTAACTGGAATGTACGAATTTAAAAATGGTCAATGATAGTAGTAAAGTAACACTTTCACTGGCAGGCATTTGTCATGTTTTGCCTCAGGCAGTGATGTTGTTCAGATTCTGCTAACATAATAAACCATTTGAGTTTATTTAGATTTATTCATATTCAGTAAGTAGTTTGAGCTGAGGCCAGTGGTACTAGTCTAGGGGTATATACGAGTCTACAAACCAAGATATCAAGATTTTATTCACTATAGCAGGCCAGGACTCTTGATTAATGAAATACAAACATTACAGGTTAATTTTACCTGTTTTAGGCAATGTAAACTCATTTTGTCACTGTGCTGAGTAAAAAAATAAATAAATGAAATATCTATCCATACTCCTAGAAATCTGTTTTGTGTTGCAAAGGTGATCATTTCTTTTTTGTATTAATTCAACAATATATCATCATACAATAAAAATCCCATATATTCAACATCACTCAAGCAAAGAAGCATGCTTATTATTTATTTTATTTAGTTAGTTGCATTTGTTTACCGGGATGGTCCACTGGACCAAAAAGTACCCATTTTCAGTGGAGGCATGGGAAGAAAATCTCCCCAGTGATTTATACAATATATACATTTGATAAAAGCACATCTGGCAAATACAACAAGTAATAACAATTAACTAAGTCTTGAAATAAAGTAATAAGGCAATGCAGTTATACATAAGTCCATCTATTGATAGTACATGTATACATAATTACAGAAATAGATTATTGTCAGGAGATAAGGTAGATTTTAGGAGGTAAGGTAGGATGGAGAAAGAAAAGGTGGAAGCAGTAGTGGGATAGAGTGTGAGGAGCTAGCACATGAGTATATCCACTGGGAGGACAGATGTTGTTTTAAAGATTTTTTGAAGAGAGATGCATTGCTAGTGGATCATAGTCTAGCAGTGGAGAAGGAGTGGAGCATTTGACCGGCGGAGAGGTTAGGTTTGTCAGTCTGCAGAAGCATTTGATTCTCAAAGCTGAGAGGTCTATTATGGTGTTAAAGTGTAAATAAAGAAGAAAGGGTAGGGCAGCTGGATGGGTTGAATGTTAGTTTGTGGGCAGTTGTTAGTTGTATATATGTAAGAAGATGAGGACATTCTAGCCAGTTTAGTACGTGAAGAGATGCACAGTGGTGAGATGAATTTTGTCTGTTAGTGACAAACTTTGCAATTTTGTTATAGCAAGAATCAAGCTTGGATTTAAGACTGGCCTGTATGTTAGTAAAAAGAGGAGCACCATAAAGAAGAGATGGGAGCAGGAAAGAGGAGGCAAGTGGTAATTTTGAGGAGTAATTGAGGAATATTTTGTGACAGTATGGCATACCCAGTTTCTGATGTGCTTTTTTAATGTTGTGAATATGCATGTTGGAGGTAAGGTGTTCATCTATGGTGACTCCTAGAAGTTTATTATGTGTGACAACCTCAATAGCAGTGTTATCACAGGAGAATATAGAGAAAGAGACTTTTTTTATAGGAGAGGTCTTCTTGGGGGTGAATAGCACAAGTTTTTTTTTTAGGGTATAGGGCAAGGTGGTTGTTAGTCATCCATATTTCAGTGGAGGCGAGAACTGAATGGGTAAGTTTCAGGAGTTCGGGTGGAGAGTTGGCATTGTAAATGATAGTAGAATCATCTGTGTATTGGGTGACTGTACCATGGATGAGACTAGAGTGGAAGTCATTGATGAACATGATGAATAGCAGAGGTCCCAGGATTGATCCTTGGGGAACGCCAGTAGTGGTGTTGAGGAATGGCAAGAAAGAGTGTTGCCATTTAGTATATTGTTGCCTGCCTAGGAGGTAGTTGGAAAACCAGAGAAGGGTGGAAGGAGATATTCCTAAGTTGGAAGAAGAGGGTGGGAGATAGTATCAAAGGCTTTGGAAAGGTCTAGCAATACAGCAGAGACAAGCTTCATGGCATCTTGAGCTCAAGAAGGATATAAGAGCTGTAGTGGTGCTGTCTGGGTCTAAAACCATGCTTGGTTACTGATAGTAGGTTATTGTCATGTAGCTAGTTAAGAAATTGGTTGTGGATACATTTTTCAAGGCTCTTTAAGATAGGAGACAGAATGGCAATGGGTTGAAAGATGGATATATGTGTGTTATTTCCACCTTTGTGCAGTGCAAGAATTATTGCTTTTTTCCAAATGGTGGGAACATAAGCCTCTTGAATGGACCTATTGAGAAGTAGGCTGACAGAGTATGCTATGAATTTTGCTGCTTTTTGAAGGAATTCTGGGGGCAGGTTATCAGGGGCATTAGTGCATGATTTTAATTTCAGAAGTAGTTTCTTTAATCTGGCAGTAGGGATAGGTGCAAGAGAGAATTTATGTAAGTGGGGAGGCGAGGTATTTGTACTTGGGTCTGATGGGTTAGGATGATTATGAGGGAAGTTGGTGGTGACATTAGCTACGGAGTTTATGAAATATGTGTTGCAGAGTTGCTATTTCAATGGGAATTTTTTCTGGATTGGGACAGGGCTTATATTTTGATCCTGGGTGTAGCAGGCAATTTATTGAACTCCAAAAATGCTTTGGATTTTGTTTGTGCTGCTTTTGTAAAGTGTGATAGAGGACTTAGACAAGTCTCTTACTTAGAGTTATGACTACACAACTATAAAATGCAGTACATGCCCCTACGTTTCCCTTGTCCAATCTGTTACTTCTAATAATCTCCATCCCATTATCTCATGCTCTCCCAAGGGTGTGAACCCTATTTCATTTCAACGCCATCTCACCTGTCTTCCTCATTATTTCCTTCTTCTTACAATTCCGTTGCCATTCTCTCTCTTCCCCTCCTGGAATTTTGTTGTTATCCCCTATATTTCTTTGCTGGTAGCCATATCAATGATTACAGTCCAGTTCCTCATAGTCAACTGTCTAAAACCAAATTCATCTCTTTTTTTCTTTGAGTGTGGCAATGCAGAGTTTTAGCATAGAATATGAGCGGAGGCAGTGTAAGCAGTCTGTTCTTTGCCTTCACAGAAAACATAGGTTCATAGGTTCATAGGTTTATACTAGGCTATCTGCCCTAAGGCATTTATAAGCCTAGCCCAAATTTTTGTGGCTTATGCCACCCCTTATATGAAAAAATACTGTGCCCATTAGTTTGTTGTGCCTCTGTCCAGCAGTGACACAGAGATGATTCCCGGGGTAAACCTACGATCTCCCATCCACAGGTCTAGATTTCTCTTGAACAGAGTCAGCGAGGTGCTCTGCCTCACATGGACCGGGATTTTATTCCACAGCATAGGGAGTCTCTGAGTGATAAATCTATCCCTCCAGCACGTCCTATTTATATCCGTGCTAAGGTTTAAGTCGCTTGCTCTTGTGGTTTTGGTGGATTTGGATTTTTTGAGGTGGAGCATGTCCATTAATTCCGGGTTGGACATGGCCTTGTATGTCAGGCACATGTCACCTCTGAGCAGACGGTATGTGACTGAATAGAGCTGGAGTTTCTTCAATCTGGCAGCATATGACAGATTTTGGAGTCCCTTTATCCTTTTGGTGAGGAACTTTTGGGGTCTCTCCAATTGCTGCAGATGTCGGGTGAGATACATCCCGAATGGGGTATTGTACTCGATCATTGGTCTGATAAGTGAAGAGTACAGGGGAACAATAACCTCACTGGATCTGGATGTGAATCCCTTCATGATCAGGTGGGCAATGTAGAAGGTCTTTCTAACCACTTTAGCAATGTGAGTGTCAAAAGAAAGGCCACTGTCAACCTGGGTCCCCAGGTCCCTGATAACCTCTTCTGTGCTTAGTGGATTGCCACCTATATGGTAGCTTGGGGTTACCTTGTTTTTCCCGAAGGGTATGACTATACATTTTTGGCGTTTAACTTCAGGCCATGGCTCTGGCACCAGCTATCTGTTTCCGTGAGTCCCTTCTGAAGGATATCCGTGTCTGATGCACTTTCCACTATGGCGCCCAGTTTGCAGTCGCCTGCAAACCTTGTCAGCCAAAGTCCTCCTATGTTGGCCTGTACTTCTGAGAAGTAGATGCCAAACAATAGGGGGCCAAGGACCGAGCCCTGTGGGACACCACTTGTGACCGGCTTGGAGTCTGACACAGCGCCAGCAACTCTAACCCTGTGGGTTCTGTCCTTAAGCCAGTTTGCAACCCATCTTGTGACATATGGGTTTACATTTAAGCTGGTAAGTTTTTCTACAATACCCGAGTGGGGTATTGTGTCGAAAGCCTTTGCAAGGTCAAGGTAGGCTGTATGGACTGCCTTTCCCTCATCAATGGCCTTGGTGACTGTTTCGAAGAAGTCGACCAAGTTCAAAAGGCATGATCTTCCCTTGACAAAGACAAACTGGGTCGGGTCGAATGTCTGCAAGTCCCCTATATCTTTGTTTATGAGCTCCATTATGATCCTCTCCATAGCTTTGCAGACTAGACTTGTTAAGCTTATGGGGCGGTAATTACCAGGGTCCGTAGAGGCGCTGCCTTTGTGGAGTGGGACAACAGTTGCCGTATGCCACTCCTTGGGCACGTATCCTGTGGTAAGGCTGAGATTAAACAGCTGCCTTATGTGCGGGTTTAATTCCTCATTTAGCTCGTGTAGCACACAGCCGGGGACACCATCTGGTCCCATTGATGCTGTGTTTTTAGCTTTAGAGAGAGCAGCTTTCACCTGCGCATTTGAGATGTCCGGGAGGCTACACTCGGCTGGGATAGTTATCTCTCCTGTAGGGGAGGGGGGTGAAGTTTGCACTGAACCTGTCTGCCAGTATGTTGGCAATGTCTGTGGGTTCAGTGATTTTTGTATCATTTTGGACTAATTCTGAGCATATCTGGGAGTTTCCACCCAGGTTCCTAACATAGCTGAAAAAGGCCTTATGATTGTCCTTTGAATCCATGGCAATTTTTCTCTCAAAATTGGCCTTAGTTGATTTTATGAGTGCTCGTATTTTTTACTAATAATGATCAGGGGTGACTTCCCTTTTATGGATTTTGTTCTATCATGTAATAGCTTTCTCCTCTTATTGTAAAGTTTGTTAATGGCTGGGGTCCACCAGACTGGACGTTTGCCCTTTGTGGAAAGAGTCTTGGTTTTATTTGGGATTGCCTGATCCATGCAGTCCTGGAGGTGTTCATAGAAGGCATTTGTAAGGGCTTCCGCAGCTTGGGTTGTGGTTTCCACTGGCTCAGGGGCCTTGAAGGATACCACACCAGTCTTGAGTAGTGTGAAGTTTGCTTTAGAGAAGTTCTTCACTATGGTCTTTTTTGTTTGGGGTGGGGGCGGGATGTGGATTTCCAGTGAGATTAGTTTATGATCAGATCTCACCAATGAGGGATATACTTCCGGTGTGGAGCATTTTGTCCCCATGTTTGAGACAATGAGATCTAGTATATTTTCTCCTCTCGTGGGAACAGTGACTAGCTGTTCCATGGCATTTGAATTTATGAACTCCAGGAACCGTTAGGCTAGAAAGTTAGAGCTTGAGTAATGTTCCCAGTCTATATTCGGGTAGTTGAAGTCACCCAATATGATGGTGTTTGGAGATACATTTATACCCTCCAGTGTCTTCAGGAAGGCTGTGTGGGGTTCCTGAGTTTGAGAGGGTGGCCTGTAGCATGCTACAATTTGTAGAGCAGTTTTGCCTATGGTTAGTTGCACCTGGATGGTTTCCAAGCTTTGCGTTGCCACCAACCTGGAGGTGTGGGTATCCTTTATGAATATGGATACACCCCTCCTTTTGTGGTGTGGTTCGGGTTTTGGGGCCGGAATGCATGATATGAGGTAAAACCTAATAGTGCCGGGTGCTCTCAGGAGCCTTGAACCAGGTTTCAGTTACAGCACAGACATCGATGTTCTCCATACTGAGAAGGGCCTCGAGTGCGTGCATTTTGAGATTTAGACTTCTGGCATTGAGCAGCATTACCCTCAGTTTCTTCCCATTTTTGTTTTCTAGGGTGGTAGGTTTAGAATTTGAGCCTTGCCTAAAAAGGCACTATGGGGTGGCAAGAGCCTTAGCCAATATCCGGAATCCCAGGGGTGACAGGTGCAAGCCGTCCCTTGCGCAGCGTGGCTTGTCAAGCATGTCATCCCAGGCAGACAGACACTGGATCCCCTTTGAATGACACCAGACATTAAGCCAATTGTTAAAGCTGATCATCTTGTCTCTATATTGTGGCATCATTCTTGGTGAAGGAAGGATACTGCTCAGGGTTAGGGTCATACCTGCCTGGGCTACATAATCAGAGAGCTCCTCTATGTCTCTTTTCATGTAGTCCAGGGAGGTACGTCTCAGGTCGTTCACACCAGCATGGACAATGACTGTGTCATATTTGTACTTGCCGTGGAGTGACCCGAGTGCTTGTGTTATGTGGCGGATTCTAGCGCCCGATAGGCAGCTTACTGTGACCCTCTCCTTGTTCAGCCTGGTGAGTGGGACGTCAGTGTGTCTGACTATGGAGTCACCTATGACAAGTATGTTTGGTGTTGTATTTGGCCTTAAGGGCTGTGACTGCTTTGCACACTGCTTTTGTGGTTTATGTGTTGCTTGTGGGGTGTCTTGATGTAGCAGTTGTTTGGGTGTCTGCTTTGGAGGCCTCTGCTGTTTAGGTAAATTTTTACTCAGAGCCTCCGAGTATGTCTTTGTGTGTTTATGTGTTTGATTCAGTGGAGTGGTAGCATTATGTGAGGCTGGTTTTGTGGTGTGTGTAGTTGCCTTCTCCTCCTGTCTGGTCTTGCCAGTCCTGAGTTGAGAGAGCTCAGCCTCCAGTTTGGCTAAATAGCTGCATCTCTCGCAAGTATTTGTGTTATGTGGGAGGAGGAGAGGGTTGTCTGTGTACATGAGGCAGTTATAACATTGCCTCAAGATTCCCAGATTCACCAGCTGGACCGGAGAGAAGATTGACAACTGACCTTTGGACATGCTAGAATAATATTGGGAATTCCTTAATTGAAAACAAGGGCCAGTGGGGAGTGAGGGTGTAGTGCTTTTAATTTTTAGTGCTGACTTATATAATTGCTTTAGTGAGCAAGTGCCAGATAACTTGAGTGCAATGTGTTACAAGTAACTAAATGCAAAAATGACAAACAGTAACTTTCTTTCAAGTGAAACAAGGAAATAAGTACAGTAAGCAATGCAGATATCACTAGTGATCCACAGAAGCGCTGAGAAGTTCGTATTAGGTGGAATTAGCTTCCAGGGAAATAACAAGCAAACAAACAACAAGCATATAAACAAAGCTAGATTCAGCAGGCCTGGATCTAGTCTATGCTAGAGCAAACAAGGTGAACCAATTTCAGTAAGATACAGTTCAAATATTCAGGCACTATAAACCTTTAACCAGAAATTCCCAGCTCAGAAGGGCAGAGTCCAGCCTCTTCTCCCACAAGAGTGCAGACCACGAACCTTCTTAATGTAAAATAACTGGCCTGAAGCCCAAGTGCCTAAACCAGAACTAATACACTTGGACACTGGGCTCTCAATCAGCAGTTCCCAACTTAGAAGGATGAAAGCTACCTGTCCTGCCACCACAGTGCTTGTCACAAACCTTCCTAATGTAAAACAACTGGTCTGAAGCCCAAGTGCTTAATCCAAAAGACTTGAATGATAGCTACACTTTAATCAAGTTACAACCAAGCAGTAATAAATACCATTGAATACTTTAGAGAATGTCTGGATTAGTGCTCAAGTTACACAAACAAAGCTAGATCCAGCAGGCCCGAATCCAGTCTATGCCACAGCAAACAAGGCGCACCAACTTCAGTAAGAAACAGTTCAGATATGCATGCACTATAAGCCTTTAACCAGAAATTCCCAGCTCAGAAGGGCAGAGTCTAGCCTCTCCTCCCACAAGAGTGCAGACCACGAACCCTCTTAATGTAAAATAACTGGCTTGAAAACCCAAGTGCTTAAACCAGAATTAATACACTTTTAGAATAACAGACACTGAGCCCTCAATCAGCAGTTCTCAACCTAGAAGGATGTAAGCTACCTGTTCTGCCACAACAGTGCAGACCACAACCCTCTCAGTGCAAAACAACTAACTGGTCTGAAGCCCAAGTGTTTAAACCAAAAGGCTTAGAATGAGTTACACCAAGCAGTAATAAATACAATTGAGTATTTTAAGATGATGCAAAAGTAAAAAGAAGTAGGTAAAAACACAAGTACAGTAAAAGCAGATGAACATTTTTTTTTTTTTTCTTTCTGAACAAGTGCTGAGATCAAAGAAACAGATTTGAGTGCTGAAACTAGAAAACTGGCTAGTTATAAGAAAAAAAAAAACAAGCTAGAAGGCTTCCCTCAAACACAGAAGGGCTTTTTAAAGTTTCTTGAGCCTCATTGCAGACAATTTGCTATGCCAAAGCACCTCTAAAAGTTGGCTTTGATCTGTGGTACTTCAAAGTTATATCTCATTTATCCTCTCCTTACCTCATCTTTCCATTCCTGTTCCATACAATTTCATCAGCTGTCTCCACTTTGTTTATTCAGTTCCTCCTATTCCCTAGCCTTTGTTTTTAATAATTGGTCTTACAGGTCTAGATTTCTCTCCCACAGTTTTACTCACATGTTTTCCTCTTCCAATATATAGTAATAAGGCTTTTCACCCACCCATCTAATATTAACATATTCCTCTTTTTCCTCATTGCCCACTTTCCCTGTATGTAAACTAAACAAAGGCTCCAGAAATGTTTCCCATCTGAATATACTTTTATATTTTTTCACTATTAAATCTATTTTTTTATCCACTCACACATGCAAAATGCATATTATCCTTGTTGTTTCCTGCCCACAACTGCAGAACCTGGCATTTACCTTCCTTATCATTTATCTATCTGTCTGTCTATCTGTCTATGTATCAATCTGTCCTTAACTGCTGAACTTTCATCAGTACTACCACGCTTAAACTCTTAAACACATTTGAAATCTGTTCCTGGTCTGCCTTTCACTGACACCCTCGCTCTACTTTTCAGTTCTCCATCAGCCTCACCATAGGTTCTTTTGATTTCTTGTTTACTAAATTTCATTAATTGATATTTCACAATCCTGTCATTATAATTTCCAACTCCTCAAATGTTCCTTCACTGCTTCTGTTCCCCCCAGGCCTTCTATTCTCCACCATCTCTCTCTGCCCTCCATCTTTCTTCATTTCCCAGATCCTGTTGGTCTGTCATTTCTTTAGTGTCTCCCATTATAAATCCCTTACCTTCCCCATTCTGAGTACCTTACTTTTCTTATCTTACTTGCACTTTTACATTCCCTGATACAGCATCAACCCATGCATTTCTGTTTTCACAAAATACTCCATCTTATAAATTTCTGACTTGTTCTTCAAGCATCTGTAAAGTTTTGTCTACCCCATCACCATAGCAATCATATTCATTGTTCCATATCAAATCCCACCACATACTCCTAAAGTGTAATCACTTTCTATTCCATATCCACTTTTGTAACTCATCCTGATTGCCATTATCCTGAGCATGTTGCAATTCCATATGCAGCTATTACACAACTTCTGTGCCTCATCAACTCCGGTTTCTTAGCTAGTTGCTAGAAAATGGCTCAACATATAGAACACCAAGGGTAGACTTATCACCTTGTTTAGATTCATCCAATGTAATAATGACACACCTTCTCCATCAGCCTGTGTAGCACCCTTCTAGATTCATCCATCACCCTTAATAATCTCTTTCATAGTATTACATGTCTCTATTTCTATACACATGCCCCTATGCCTCTTCTTGCTTTTCCCTTGGTTGCTGCATGACCAACTTAAACATTTTTTTTTCATTTTAAACTTCCATCCCAGCTTCTTATTAAACACCTCAAGCTGCTACAGAGCTACTTTAAATGCTCTTCTGTGTAAATAACCATTATAGCCCACTTGCAACACCTTAGTAATGAGTCCTAAACCGAAGGCTAAAGCTGCCCCTTCAGCCAACCCTAACCCTACACCTTAGCTTAATAAAACCTTTCCCATAATAGTGCCATTACACAAGACACACTTGCACAAACATATACCCACACACCCACACTAAGATACTACATCTATTCCCCTACCAAATCCTAACCTTAACACTAAAATGCACACATTCACACACAAACATACACCACCTATCCGTCACCTATCACTGACCCTAACTCTAACTGACAAACACACTCACAAACTCTCTCTCACCCCCCCCAACCTCACTCACTTGTCTTAAGACACTTGCACCACATGGCTATACATACAGTCAACATTAAACAACAACCCCTGTTCTTGTCGACAAAACATACATTTGACAAAATGCAGGGGAACCATATATACGTGTGTGTGTGTGTGTGTGTGTGTGTGTGTGTGTGTGTGTGTGTGTGTGTGTGTGTGTGTGTGTGTGTGTGTGAGTCTCTCTTCAACTAATTCTGGTTGACTTACATAATCAGGCAAAGGTCAAGCTCACACAACTCAACCATATATAAAACAATAAGAAGCAACAGAAACTTTAACCCCAATAACTTCCAAGCCGAATTAAAAGAATGTGATTGGTCACCTATAAAGTACCTCCCACTTGACAAAGCAACAAACTACTTTAACTCAAAATTCTTAACAATCCTTAACCACCATGCACCAAAGCGTTCCATCAAAATTAAATCAAAGAAAACCAGGCAGAAAATTCAACAGAGAAATAAAGTTTGGGTACTATGGAGAACAACTAAAAACCCCATAGACCAACAACAATTCAGGCAAAAAAGAAATGAGACTAAGAAAGCTATATTTGAAGATAAAAAAAACTTTTGCTTCCACCTCCAACAGAACAACCAAAATAATCCACAAAAGATCTGGGCTAGCATAAGCAGACTACTTCAACTAGGCCAATCCACAACACCACCCACTATAGGATCAAATTCCAACAATGCAAAGCAAACTGCTAATACTTTTAATACCTTCTTCACTGAGACCATCCAAACACTTGCTAATCAACTAACAGCCGATAGCTCTGCCCTTCCAACCAATACTACTAACTCTCTCCCAACTCTAAACATGCAACCTGTCCCAACATCCCTCATCTGTAACCTCTTAAATAAATTAAAACCTACTACCCCCTCAGCTGACCAGCTACCTGCTGAATACCTGCTAAAGGCAGCCATAGTCATAGCTTATCCTGTATCATTGCTGATAAATAGAACCATACAAGAAAGCACTATTCCCACCATCTGGAAAATCTCCTACATTATCCCCTACACAAGGGTGGAAACTCCAGAGAATATTCTAACTATCGTCCCATAGCATGACTTTCCCCATTAAATAATGGAAAAGTGCATCCACAGACAGTTACTAGACGACCTACTCCAGAACGATTTACTGGCCAAATCTCAACATGGCTTCAGGCCTTTCCACAGTACAACTGCACTCCTATTCTTCACTGACAGCATCAATAAAAACCGTAATAACAATCTTCTCTCTTTAGCACTTTTCATCTACCTTTCAATAGCATTCAACATGGTCATCCACCACTTACTTCTCAATATTCTAAAATCCTTCTCTCTGGATACAAAAACTATAAAATGGTTCCAGTCCTACCTTGACAATAGACAGCAGGCAGTGCTATGGGACAACAACCTCTCATCCCATCTCCCAGTTATCCTAGGTGTTCCTCAGGGCTCTATATTGGGCCCCCTCCTTTTCTCACTATTTATCAATGACCTCAACCTAGCTATTCCTTTAACTAACTGTGTACAATACACAGATGACTCGACAATAATCTGCTCAGCTAAATCTTAATCCCAGCTAGCTACAGACTCTAACTCAGACAATGTTCAATAAAACAGAAAATTGGTTTGTACAATGCTGCCTCTTCTTGAACCCCCAAAAAACAAATTCCTCCTCTTCACTCCTACCCATAAATCACTCCCAATGAACTTTTCAGTATTATCCAATAATGGTACACTCATATCTCCCAATCCAACAGCTAAACTTCTAGGGGTAACCATTAATAACAGCCTGAACTTTGAACCCATATCAACAATACCGTAAAAACTGTCAACAGGAAACTAGGCTGCCTCTATAGGATAAAACCCTTTCTCTTCCCACTAGCCAGAACCACTATTGCCAATTCCCACCTTATCTCCACACTTCTCTATGCTTCTTCCATATATACTAACTTGTCAAAAAATAACCTTAACAAGCTAGCCAATGCTTACAATAGCATTGCCAGATTTGCTACTGCTTCCTCCTTTACGACCCATCACTGCCATAACCTGAAACAATTAGGCTAGTTAGAGCTTCTGAATCAGATTCACTTTAAACAACTCACCATTGCGCACAAAACCCTTTAACAACCTACCAATACCCCAATACTTGCTAGTCTCATTACCCAATATAAGAACCTTTCAACTTTACACTCATCTAATAAACTACTAGTATCAACATGTAAATCTAATAACATGGCAGGAGATGCTCTGTTCTCAAATGCAGTTGGAAAGTATTGGAACCAACTCCCCCATGAACTTAAATCACTGTCTTAATTTACACTTTTTAAACACAATCTGAAACTCTATCTTAAAACTTATAATTTTGTAATGAATGCAAACTGTAGATCCATGAATGTGATATACCTAGCCACATGTCAGTTCTGCTGTAGTTATTATGTAGTCAAAATCAACTGCATGCTAAAAACTAGGATTTTGAATAAGTTATCAGCTATTAGGCTCAAAAATGAACATAATGCACTTTACAGACACATTCTAGCTGCTTCAGGACATGCATTTAAATTTCAGGTTATTAGCCTCATACCTCAAGGAAACAGAGATACTGTTAACAGAACAGAATGTGAAGAGGCTAAATGGATTATAGAATTTACAGCATACAGACAGCCTGGTCTCAATGAAGTCATTCTTATTAAGCCAGCCTTAAAGAAAAGGCGGGTTCAATACTGAACACTAATTGGTTAATTATAGTTTAAAATGCTTTTTGTTTATATCTTCATTTGTCTGAAGAAGGGTAGTCACCCGAAAGCGCTTACAATACAGTGTTTGGATTTTATTTTGTTTTTTACCTGCCATTGTATTTATCTGAAGAATAAATTATTTCCATATTATTTGGTAACTACTTTTTTCTCTTTCGATATATCTTAAAACCCATTGGTTATGTTCCTGTACAAATCCAGACTAATCTCATACTATATCCAAATACCATCTCTTAAGACCTAATTCTTGCTCTATCTGTGTCTTTTTAGATCAAGGCCTATCCTTGGCAAAAACGTATCTTATCCTAAAAGAGATAATTTAAAATACCTAGTTAAATTCTTCTGCATATAATTCTAAAGCATCCTACCTAAGGCAGACAACAAGTATTGTTTAAACTGTGAGCATTGCTGAACTGTTGAAATTTGAAGTATGTATTTGTGTAACAATTACTTCCTAGTTACTAATGAAGTCTTGTACATAAAGTATAAAATATCTTATCTAATGCTTGTAACATGTTTTTTGTATAAACTGTGAAGATTCCTGAACTGTTTAAAATTTGTAGTATTTAACTGTATAACAACTAGTACCTGTATGTTAGTAGTCTAGTAATCTCTTGGAGCTTATTTCCCCGGGACTCTACTGAAAATGGACACAAATCCAGTTAGACTATCCCGGTCAACAAATGTAAAATAAATAAATAAATAAATAGTACAGTACTCAGATCACTCTTCTAAAATTCTTCAGAACTCCTCCATATAGGTATCCATTTTCTAATCCAATTATTCTGGTAAAGGTAACAATGGATGAAAGCTAGGTAAGCAGGGTAGACCAGACTTCCTTATCATCTTATCATATTATCCCCCATCTCCAGCTCAGTCTATGAGTTCCGAGGTATTATCAGGTAAACTGAGAGTTATAACCTTTAAAACCCTTCAATGCATTCTCCACCTGCCTCAGACATTCTCCATGTGGTCTATGCCTGGTAAATTTCCCATGGAAGATTCCCTGTTGGCATTAATACTAGGTGCCCATACCACCTGGAATTACTCCCCTCAATCTAAAGGAGCAGTAATTGTACCCTAAGATCTTCTCTGCTTGTTGAACTCCTGCCATCACAGAGAGTTACTCCAGCTACCCTACGAAGGGATGCCATTTCTGAAATCACACCTGTTGGTCACTATCCAAAGCACAAGACCACAAGTTAAGATGAGGGACATAGATTGATTGGTCCTCTGAGAGTATTTCTGTTACGGCTGATTTGTCACTTATGACTGCAGTCTGATACAGTACCTGCAATACTGCCACATTGCACTCATGAACAAAACCCAAGATACTTAAATTCCTTCACCTAATATAGCTATTCCACCGTTACATACAAAGAGCTATCCACACTTTACTGGATGAAGATGATGTCCTATAATCTGAGATGCTGCATTTCATTCAGGCTGCATCACACTCAGCAGTAAAGCATTTCAATGCTTGCTGAAAATCCAGTACTTAGACTAACAGAACAACAGCATCTGCAAAGAACAAAGATGAATGTCCCATATCCCCAAACTGGATAGTTTCAAGATCTTGACTATGTTCTGATATCCTGTCCATGAAAACTAATAAAAAGAGGAGAGCTATAAACAACATGGAAAATGTCCAACACCCACATGGAATGCATTCAAACTTAACACTAGGAATGAAGACACAACTCTCACTTCTCCGTTAAGAAGACAAAATGGCACACAACAGTAGTTCCTGTGACCTTTACTGGTTTAACATCTTGTACAGACTATTCCAGTTTTGGCTGTCATATACCTCCTTAAGGTTGGTAAACACACGAAGACAGTACTGACAAAATTCCATGACCTTTCCAATGCCTACATAATGACAAAGAGTAGATTCCATGGTAGCAGATAATCTGCATTGCTCCTCCTTCATCAATGGTTTAACTATTGGTTGAAATCCTCTTTTTCCATGTTGGCTTAGACTTTTCTGAGGAAACTGTGAAGGGTAATCTGTCTGTACTTTGAACATATCCTGCTACCCCCTCCCCTTTTTGTTGAAAACAGCGGATCACTGTAGCAGAGTGGCAGGTCACAGGTACTATTCCTACCTTCCAGGAAATGCTGAAAATGTGCATTAATCATAACATCCTACCAACTTCCTGCAACTTCAATATTTACAGACAGATTTGAACCACACTTACAGCCTTACTACAGTGTACCTATTTAAATATTGCAGTGATCTCTGAAATAGATCTGCTTCTTTCTGGTCTCGGTCTCTCTCTCTCCTTCCCACCCTATAGCTGCAGAATTTACAGCCCCAGGGGTAGTACCACAGACTCTAAGTTAAAAAAGGAGCAAGAGGAGCAGACATACATCAGCTGATGATCAGCTTCAGAGCACATAAGGGGGAAGAAAATTTAAAAAAAGATCTAATCTGACCAGTTGCTTCTGCCACTGCCACCTCAAAGGATGGCAAACTCACAAAATTCTGCAGTTCTTAAGTACATCATCTATTTTCCAACAGTGTTTTCTTTCATGGCCAGTGTCAACCCTTGTTGAAGACAGTCTTGGTAATGTTCCACCTTCACCCCCCAAAAAAAAATAAATAGTTTTCTACATCCTTTTTGATGACATCTGAAAGTGCAAAATGTTTCCAACAACCAGGATTTTAGGCATCTTTTGCAATTGCCTCCTCCATCTCAAGTAGGTATCTATCATCATACCTAGAGTCCCTCTTTCTAGTACTGCATTGATGGCCTCTTTCTTTAACGTGATGACTTCTTTCACTGTTCATTCCTGCAGGTGGGTCCTAAGGGTACTGTCATGTTAAATACTTACCACCTTTTAGTCTCAGTTCCTTGTTATCACCTGAAGTTGAAATCTCGAACAGCATTCACTCAAACTCCAAAAGCTGGGTTCTCCCAAGATATTTAGGCAAAGATCCTATGGAGTAAAACTTAACCTTATATCACATAAAGCATCATGTATGCATTTATCACTATGTGTATTGTTTTTTTGTATTCTTTCAGACATCACTACACTCATCTAAGAAAACTCATTTCCAAATGGTGATCAGTTGATACCATAGGATATGTCTTCGCCCAGAGGGTACAGAATAACACAAGATGCTCTGGTACCAAGTAAACTTATGAATTGTACTTTTGCTTTTATTTATTTATTTAGTTGTTTCTTTATTCATTTATTCATTCATTTATTTATTTATTTACTTTATTTTGGAGGTGGGGGTTAGTGTTTATTACGTGCAATCATTGACTAATAAAGAAACCAAAAACAGCTAATCCTTCATGTTCAGGGAAGGCAAACCTTTCATCCCAGCTAATCATATACAAGTATAGCTAAAAAAATCAGTATGTGTTCCCTAGCTAGCTCTAATCAAATGGTCTCTAAGAAAGATGGATACTCTGAATATGGTTTAGGTACATATATGCATCAGAGAGACAGAAAAAGAGATATTTCCATTTGGCAACTCATAGTCACATTGAGGTGACACTCTCATCTATTTACACAAACTTCAACTACACAGCCCACAGCCAGAGACTTATGAATAACAAATAACACATTACAGAATAACAGAGAGAGAGAGACCACTCCTGCTTGAGAAGACTTTTTCTTCACTGAATGTTGCATGTAGAGGTCAGAGCAGGTAAATCTGACTATGTACAATTAAACATCCTGTACAATCTCTGAGTCCGCCCTCCCAACAGTGAAGCAATATTCCATGTGCCAGAGTAATATTTATTGCCAGGGTCTAGCCAGTCATAATTGATTTCACTCCCGCCTGTCCCTTGCTGTCCCTTGCCTGACACTTGCCTGTTCCTTGCCTGATATTTGCCTGTCTCTTGCCCGTCCCTTGCCTGTCTCTTGCTTGTCCCTTACCTGACATTTGCCTGTCTCTTGCCTGACCCTTGCCTGTCCCTTACCTGATATTAGCCTGTCTCTTGCCCATCCCTTGCCTGTCTCTTGCCAGTCCCTTGCCTGACATTTGCCTGGCTCTTGCCCATCCCTTGCCTATCTCTTGCCTGACCCTTGCCTGTCCCTTGCCTGATGTTTGATTGCCATCATACCCAACTTTCATCCTTTGCCTCATGACAAATAACATCACCTAGTAGCTTTAAAGAGGTTTCTTGGACTGAGTCTGTCCACGCTGTGTGGTCACTCAGCCACCTGCTGCTCCTCTGGACTGGGTCCTAGTATCCCTGTTCTAGATGCGGTTCTCTGTTTTTTTAACTCAACCATATTTGAGGTTACATTATGGATCGCCATTTGTCTCACTCTTGCTCTCATTCTAATCTGCTGGGCATGAACGAACAAAAAACATAGAACTCCAGACAACATAACCTTAATGATCACAGGAGACTGCAAAGCCTGCCACCTGTAAAATCCCATGGTCTAAGAAGGGGAGCATCAATTGAATTTCCTTCTATACTCTAATCAAAAAGGATATTCCCGTAAATGTAGTGCATTTTAACACGAAAAAGCCCCACTCCTGACTCTTTCACTACTCCTTTCTATCCACAAACACGGTCAGCAACCATCAACTGTTGATAGACTAATTCCCTTTAATGAAGCACGCCTTGTTCCATATTTTCAGGCTCCTGACTTTCTTTGTCAATTCACCAAACCCCAGCCACTCTTCCCTCTTTCCTATTTCCCACCCTGATATGTACATTCCATATAGAACCCACTACTTAATTGTTTTACCCCTTTTCAAATTACTGCCCTTTTCATCTACTATCTGCACAGTTGTATTCTCACCCTTTCTTCCTGTCAAATTTCCTACTACATATTTCTCATCTTTTTCTTCTTGTCCTTAAAATGCTGCTGTTTCATTGTCTGCACCTGTTTGTTTAATTTCTACCCTTTCCAAATGACACCTCAGCAACAACTGTTCCTGTCTTTTCTTCCCTCTCATCCTTTCCTGTTCCCTGCTTTCTTCTAAAACATTTATCTTTTGTTCTTTATTCAATTATCCTTCATGTTCACACTGCAATTATTTTCCACCCTAATGTACAATCTTCCAACTCCACAATGCTTCCTTCATTGCACCACACCTCACTATTCACACCTCCTGATTTGTCACTTCATTTACCTAATCTGTCCCTAGAGTTCCCAAATGTTCTTCCTCTTTTTTGTTGAAATCAACATTTGCAGTATTTCAAAATTCACCCACCGGTTTTATCCACCTCTTCAAAAACACAATCACTATTATTGAATGGTCTAATATCCTCATCATTAATGCTGTCACTTCGAACTACCTAGTTGTTCCTTTCCTCACCAATAATTTATATAACTGCTATCCTAATAAAACTGCTACTTTTTCTTTTAGAAATTCCTTCCACCATACATCTATTCACTTTCCTGCCATCTCTGTTTCCTGTTTCATTCTTTCTTCCACTTTCTCTGGAATTTTTATCTTTTCAATCAGCCTGGCTTTCTCTAGACATACAATGACAATAAAATCATCTGCAGTAATTTCCAGATCTCCCATGCTTCCCTCTTCCTATTGCATGTAAATGAGCTATATTTGGGTTAATCTCCAGTACTCATCTGGATTATGTCCCGTATCCCCTTTTTTATTTCCAGCATTTGCCCAACACTATCTCACTCAGTTCCAAGTTCTATCTCTATACTGAGTGCAAATGAAACAGACTGTGGGAGCTTTGTTAGTCAGTCTCATATCCTGTTTCTTTACTATATTCTGAATAAGTCTTGCACAATTTTAAACCGTTATTTAAGCTAATTTTTATCTTCTGCTGCCATACTGATGTTTGGTTATTAATTCATTTATCCATGTTGCCACTTCTGCTTTTGGCTATTAACTTTATGTGCTGTCCTTATGCTACTTAGGATTTAAAACATAGAAGCTTATCTGTGCAATACTAAGGACTTCAGTGGCATCTGTGTTCCAACAATCCACAAGGATATCAGTTCATTAACACTAGACCACCACAAGGTACAGGGTTTGAGTTTGACCCCTAGCTATTGACTAGTCTTGTAGTAATCTGCAGACTAATAGTCTAGTATTTACCTATGAACCTATATCTGAAGATATGTAGCCATTTGTCTACTCTCAGCTAGCCACCATAACCTTCTGTAACCTTGGACCATCATCTCAACGAGGGTGTTGGTGTAGCAGAATAATGGTCTGTTGTTATGCCAGTGAGCTGAATGAAAATAAAAGGTTCAGAATGGCAACAGTTGACATGTAAAGTAGAAGTATAGTGCTGCAAAGTTTCCAATGTAGCATCTTCACAGATATGTTAGCTTACTGATATTAATGATCATGTCACCTAGTAGAATCAATAACTGAAGCCATCCACCATGAATACTACATTACCTTACAAACATAGTATACATCACATATGAATCATGTGGAGCATTACATACTAAATGGTATTTTATTGAAGTGAAGAATAGCATCCTGTGTGTACAGTTAACTGTAACTTGATCCCTTTAATACTTTTGCATTACACTACATCACATTGCCTGGGCACTGAACACGCTTTCTTCTGTGTTGTCATCTTCTTGCTGTCCCACAATACTGTGACCTCCTGAGCTGCCTGTTCTGGGTTTTACATTTATATATATATATATATATATATATATATATATATATATATATACATACATATATATATATATATATATATATATATATATATATACACACACACACACATATATAAATGTATAAAAATATTGCTTGGTCATATCACCTCAAGATATAAAAATACTTTCTTATACACATCAGTAGTTAACATTTCGTTTCAACTATGTCAGCGGCACAACATTTATACAATTATTCATCAGAATATAAACGTAATTTTTTTGCCACACATTATGCTAAAAGTATTATTCAGCTATAAAAGGCTCTGCTGATTTTTAATCTGTTGTTTACACCTCTTTGGCTCCACACAGCTGACCATCAACTTCCCCCAGTTCCTCTACTAGACCTTTCCTAAACTGTCTCAGCATCACACTCCTATCTGGGAATGTTTGCTACTATCTCCCAACCCCTGTGCATGTCCAGTAATGTTGAGAGGGAAGGACATGCAATGAGTGACATTGGTGAACTATCTGTCACTTCTGCAAGGGGCTGACATCAGCTGAATGTCCTGCAGAGCATCACAGTTATTTTCCTAATCTCCATCAAAGAAACTGAATCACAATAGTTTAAGTGGACCCTATTTTCAAACATGGGTCATCTGGACTGTAGTCAGGGTTTTATCCCCTCTATGCCACCAGTACAGGTCCAGTTATATTATCTGTTAATTTAGTGATATTTTACGGGTGTATCATAATATTAATCTCTGACTGCGTTTCATCATACACTGAAATGTTGGTGATATTTGTCTGTAGTATAGTTTGTCGAATTATGTAACTGTCAAACTTCTTCCTCTAGCTACAAGTATGTGACTTTGGAATTATGTTGGGGGTATGGGGTGAATTCCCACACATAAAAGTTGTTTTTAAGTTTTGGTAGCCACAAATGTAGCATGTCAGTTTACATTTGCAATGTTTTTTTTTTAGATTATTTAGTTGGCAATAATGGTAACCACTGATGAGTTTGTTCAATGTTTTGTGTTTCAGACAATCTCACTGATGATTATTCATTAATTTCTCATTTTAGAAAATTGGATACTTTGCATAATATTATTATTGTGCATTACTAGAATCTAAGTAACTAGTGGACATTTGTGTTGCTCTCTGTATTGCCTTAAAACTCTTTGCAATGCATGTCTTCAAAAAGTCATGGTAACACTATAATAATATATCTTATTTTATGTCACAAATCCATCGGCATGCATGCAGCACTAAGAATGCATAGATTTACGAATCAGTTTTGCAGCATGCATTTAATGGAAGATAACAGTCCTACAGTGAAGTAATACAATATCCTGTACTGAGTGTAATGTTCATCGAAGTACTAAAATTAAACTCTTTTGTATATTTCAGATATGAATCTCTATGTGTGCATACCTACATATCATACTGCTCAACTGTTCAGATTTTCACAGAACGTCTAGATTTTTGCCTCATATTTTTAGTCTGTGCCTCATAAAATTTGTGGTTTTCTAGCAAATCACTGATGTTGGAAGTCACTAAATAATGACATACATCTGGGTTTTAGACTTTATATACTTCAGTAAATACATGCTAACATAATCCTGTTATTGTAGCAAGTCTGTAAGTTTTTAAGAGCAACATTTAAAATCTGTCCCTGTTTTTGGGCATTTGTTGTTCCATTATTTTAACCTTTGCCCTGATTTAATGAGAAAACAGGTTGAGAGGGATGCTACAAACACGCGCGCACGTGTGTGTGTGTACCTACTCATTCTGCCAATATGAAATTTCAGTGCCACATTGTATTAATGCTCATTTTATTGAACTTCAAGGTTTTGTGTATAGGACTGATTACCCTGATGTGGCAGTTGTCAGACTGTGGAGTTTGTATATATAATGAAGGGGCTGTGGGGGGAAATTCCCCACATTGGAGGCTGTGGCAGCTCTGCCTCACATGCAAATGCATTTTTGTGCATTTATTTAAGTATTGCGGTTGTTTATTAAAACTCCTGCATAGTGGTGGTTCTTTCCCTCTGAAGTCCTTCAGAAGCATATATATTCCTCCACATGGTGCAGCATAATGTCAAGAAACTGGTATAAGACACACAAGCTTAATACCTGTGATATCCTTAGTCATTTGGAGGAAAATATACAGCTTTAGCCATCCCTTAATCCAAGCTGACATGACACCTAAGTAATTTGTCTTAGTGCTATGGTAAATCTCCCCTGAAATCATTAATGATCATAGGTTCATAGGCGTTAACTAGGCTAATGACCATAAGGGCTTTTTTAAGCCTAGCCATGCATCCCAAATCTCTGGCAAGCTCTGACACCCTTGATAAATGTAAGCATGGGCCTGGGAGATGAACCATTTACAGGTTACCTGTTTACATTAGAGACATAGGTGCCAAACAAAGGATGAATTTCCAGTTTCCCATCCAATTGTCCAAACTGCACTCGAATTGGGTTAGGGAGGAACTCTGCTTCACATGGATGGGGAGTCTGTTCCACAGATGGGATAGTCTCTGGGATATATTCAGTTACATCATTAATAAATCCAGCTATGGAGATGACTGAAGACTACTCTAGATAAGACGTCACCAGTGCTTACTACCAACACCATCTTCATGTTCCTTGACTTCAAGTTCTGTCTTAACAGTTCAGTCATCAACTTATCCATTTGAACTATAATGGCAAGAAAAGGGCATATTTTTATCTATATTCCAAAAAAATGATGTTAATTTTACTGTTATCTTTTGATGTGTACACATTCTTTAGTAGTAAAATTTATTTTATTGCCTTTAGTCCATCCCTTTAATTATTCTACTATCATGTCCATATTTGTGAGTTTTCATTATTTGCATTCAAAGTACATTTTTAAGTGCATACATCAGTCTGTTATAGTACAGTTAGCAATAAAGTGCTTCCTCTTGAGTCTCAACTGCCCAAAACTTAAAAAGCTGAAAAGAACTGCAAGAAAACACTTTTTTAGTGTTTTATGCTGGAGGCAAGTCCCTCTGCATCTCCAATGTGAGACCTGCACCCCATCCCCCGACTCCTAAATTATATATTCTACTCCATGGTTGCAATATATGACAGGAAGGGGCAAACACTTGGAAATGGCACTTACTGCCTGAACAATTCCCTGACAATGCTTTTCAACAGAAATGCGTGCATTGTTGGGGAATCAAGTTTCAGGAAGTTGAGGTTCAAGGAATTATCATCCTTTGAGGAGCAATGTTAAGTAATAAAAGCTGATAAATATTAAAAAAGTATAACTACAAGGCATATGACACCACAGTACAAGGACAAAATGATTGACTTTAACAATTGGATAAGCTTCTGATGTCATTCTAAGGGAATCCAGTATCTGTCTGCCTGGGATGACATGATCGACAGACCACGCTGCTTTGCCAGAGATGGCCTGCACCTGTCGCCCTTGGGATTCTGGATACTGGCAAAGGCTCTTGACACCCCTATAGTGCCTTTTTTAGGCAAGGTTCAAATGACAAATTCACCACTGTAACAGGTACAAGCAAACAAAATCTGAGGGTAATGCTACTCAATGCTAGAAGTCTAAGCTTCAAAATGCACTCACTCAAGGCACTCCTTAAAATGGAGAACATTGACATCTGTGCAGTGACAGAGACCTGGTTCAAAGCTCCAGAGAGCACCCCTGCATTATCAGGCTATAATTCATACCACACCTTTCGGCCACCAAACCTGGACCGAAACACTAAAGGTGGAGGCGTGTCCATATTCATTAAGGATATACACACCTCCAAGCTAGTTGCTCAGCATAATGCATCCGAGATTATCCAAGTTCAACTAACTCTGGGCAAAACCGCAATCCAGATTGTAGCTTGCTACAGACCCCCCACCATGCCCCAAGATTCTCACTCCTCTTTTCTTGATACACTGGAAAATATTAAGGTACAACCCAACACTCCAATAATGGGTGATTTCAACTACCCTAGCATTAACTGGGAAAACTCCTCATGTACCAACTCTTTTGCTCAATGTTTTCTGGAAATCATCAATTCCAACACCTTGGATCAACTTATCCACACCCCCACCAGGGGCAGCGATATCCTAGACCTGGTCATCACCAATATGGGTGACCGGTGTTCAACACCAGAGGTCAGATCCTTGTTGGTCAGATCCGACCACAAGCTAATCACCCTAGACATCCACATCTCGCTCCCACCCTCCATTAGGAAAACAACCGTAAAAAATTTCTCCAAAGCCAACTTCACGCTTCTTAAGACAGAAATGGCAAACTTCACGACACCCATGCAGATGGACAATAGAGGTACGACTGCTGAATCCTACACAAATGCACTTTATAAACACTTACACGAGTGCATGGATCATGCTATCCCTAACAGAATCAAGATGCTATCCTCCAAAGAAAGGAAACCAATCTGGTGGTCTTCTGCCATAAACAAACTTTACAACAGAAGAAAGAAACTGTTGCAAAAAAGAGTAAAATCCCACGTTTGGAGGAACTCCCTGGTCAGCCTCAGTAAGAAGCTGAGATACCTCATAAAATCCTTTAAAGCTAGTTATGAAAACAAAATTGCCACTGATTCTAAAGACAACCACAAAGCATTCTATAGCTATGTCAAAAATCTCAGTGGCAACACTCAGATCTGCTCTGAGTTACAGCACAATGACACTAAATATACAGAACCAACTGATATTGCCAACATCCTGGCAGATAGGTTCAGTGCTAACTTTACCCCCCTCTCACCCCATAAAGGGCCCATCTTTATACCAGAAGAATGCAAAGTTCCTGTAATCACGGCTGCACAGGTAAAAACCTCACTCTCCAAAGCCAAGAACACAGCATCCATGGGACCTGACAACATCCCAGGCTGCCTTCTACATGAACAACAGAATGAACTGGCACCCCACCTTAGTACCATGTTCAATCATAGCCTCACCTCAGGCTTTGTGCCTATTGAATGGTTCACCGCGACAGTTATCCCACTCCACAAAGGGGGAGCCACAACAGACCCCGGGAACTGCCGCCCCATTAGCCTGACAAGCCTCGTCTGCAAGGCCATGGAACGTATCATCTTGGAACTCATAAACAAAGACATTGGAGATCTCCAAACTCTGGACCCCACACAGTTTGGGTTTGTAAAAGGCAGATCATGTCTCCTAAACCTGATAGACTTCTTTGAAGTAGTCACCAAAGCCAGAGATGAGGGTAAGGTGGTTCACACAGCCTATCTAGATCTCGCCAAGGCATTCGACACCATCCCCCACTCTGGAATTATAGATAAACTCACTAAACTAAGTATAAATCCCTATGTCACAAGATGGGTTGCCAACTGGCTTACTGACAGAACCCACACTGTGAAAGTAGCAGACTCCAAATCAAACTTCAGACCAGTGACAAGTGGAATACCACATGGTTCAGTCCTGGGTCCTCTCCTGTTTGGTATCTACTTCTCTGAAGTACAGGCTAACACAGAAGGTCTTTGGCTAACTAAATTTGCAGATGACTGCAAACTAGGAGCCATAATCAAAACTCCTAATGATGTGGACATCCTACAAAAGGGCCTTACCGAGACAGATGCCTGGTGTCAAAGACATGATCTCAACCTCAATACCAAAAGTGCATTGTCATCCCCTTTGGTAAAAACTCTGTACCCATGAACTACCACATAGGCGATAGTCTACTTAACACCGAAAGTTTGATAAGAGACCTTGGGACACAGGTGGACAGTAGTCTCTCCTTTGATAATCACATCGCCACAGTGGTCAGGAAATCCTTCTACATGGCACACCTCATCACAAAAGGTTTCTCATCCAGAAAAAAAGAGGTCATTGTTCCCCTCTACTCATCACTCATTAGACCCATTATAGAGTACAACGCCCCTTTTGGTATGTACCTCACAAGACATCTACAACAACTGGAAAGGCCGCAAAAATACCTCACAAAGAGGATTACTGACCTCACACAGATGCCTTACGAAGACCATCTCAAATAACTCCAGATTTACTCCGTCGCATATCGCCTACTCAGAGGCGATCTCTGCTCCACTTAAAGAAATCCCAATCCCTCCAAGCTACACGCTCTAGGGACCTAAACCTTGTCACCACAATAAACAGAACATGCTGGAGGGATAGATTCCTGTCCCAGAGACTTCCCATACTCTGGAACAGACTACCTATCTATGTCAAACAGAGCTCCTCATTAACACTCTTCAAGAAAAATCTTGATGATTGGACGGGTAATAGGAAATTCAGCCTGGGGATCACTTCTGTGGTTCTGCTTGACAGAGGCACAGGAAAATAATTTTCTTGGGTGGTGAAAGCCAGGGTACCTTTTTGGCTAGGGCCAATAGCCTAGTACCTACCTATGAACCTATGAACCTATGATGTATCCGTCCAACCTGAAACAAACTGGTGATAATCCATTTTGTTCTGTTCTTCACTTCTTTTCCACTAAATTGATTTGCAATTAGTTCCATTCGGTGTTTATCTTTTCACAATTTTCACAGTTTTTCATTGCTAGGTGCTAATCCATTAAACCAATGACCTTTTCAAAAGTCAGCGGAGATAAATCAGTGACCAGTATACAGTGTATATCATCCAAAACATTGCAAAGACAAAAACAATTGGTTTGTTTTCTTCACCTTATCTATTGCATAGGCAGTATGTATCCCTAAAGCAGCCTTCCTGCATAACATGCATGTCTACGTAAATCACACAGGTCCTGCACAAGGTAAAAAGCATGTAACTGAATAGTAAAAGACAACCGTCAAAGACTTGAGAGCTTTCATATTTGGTGATGGGGAAAGTATGGATCAACATGTTAAGTTTGCAACATAACAGGAATTTGAAAAGAATATAAACAATTTTAAGGTGACTACTGCTTCTAATGCTGTCTTATTAGTCTTAATGTATAGCTCATAAATCCAATGAAACATGCCACTACCTGCAGTTCATGGTTTGATTTCCTCTGTTTCCATGTTCCCTAAATGTGGCTCTGAGCATAAAGTCACTTAATCAGACAGTGCTCCTTGAATGAGTTTGAAAAAAGGTCCATGTGCATTAGTAATCTACCCCGGTTAACAAATATAAGCAAACAATCAAATACATACATATATACATACATGCATGCATACATACATACATACATACAGTACATGTATTCATAAATAATGAGCAAGATTAAAAAAAAACTGTCAGAGCAGGAGTGGACAGCCCTCTCTTTGCTATTCATCTCATCCTGACATCTCTGCTGCCTTAATATTACATTTCATATTAAGATCTGTCTAAGGTGAACATGTACATAGTATCATTATTTCCCTGGATATTATTGTGTAGTCTTTGTTTACCTCTGTTTATTTTGCTTTACACATCATCTGGGCATTAGCATAGGCTTTGAAGAACAGAAATATCATAAGTAGCTTTGTAGTCAAGTTCTAATCTTTTTTTATCAATTCATTCACATTTTTATGT
Source organism: Protopterus annectens (assembly GCF_019279795.1). Taxonomy (NCBI): domain Eukaryota; kingdom Metazoa; phylum Chordata; order Ceratodontiformes; family Protopteridae; genus Protopterus; species Protopterus annectens. The sequence continues at coordinate 774,861,079 of NC_056726.1, read as the reverse complement.
ATTTTAGTAGTTCATTGAAGGTTTTATTCACATTTGTTTGTTTTGTAGATTAGGTATGTTTTAATTAGATTCTTTCCAGTTAATTTAGTTAGTTGGAACAAAGTCTGTTTCTTTTTATATGCTCAGACTTTATTGCATAAACATCTTTCCGTATCACTAATGTAGAGCATTCCTCATGCATGGTGCACTTTATCACCATCAGTAGCTGGCCCATTTTTATTTATATCCTTAACAACAGTCCATCTTATCTTTTCTATCAGGCACAGTCCATACCTGGTGTTTAAACTTGAAAAAATAAGTTAACTCCATACAGTATATTACATTTACAAATATTTCTCATGCATTGTGCACCATATCTCATCAGTGGTTGGCTGCTGCATTTCCTAAACTCTTCCTATCCCCCCTAGTTTCCATTTGGGTTTGCCCTTTTCTTCCTCCTGGTATGATTTTTCACACTTGTGCCATTCAGTTACGTCTTTACTTTGCCTTTTTTTCCTCCCCTCCTCTCCTCTTCTCATTCTAGTCAGCTTCTGACATCTTTCTCCATGTCCAGGAACTTTTGTGTAATTCTTGATCCCATATTATTTTGTTCATTTCCAGCTTTTAGTGATGATGGTTTTAGTTTTAGTGATGATGGTTTTAGCTTCAGTTCTTAATAGTCTGATAGCGTTTATTTCTCTTTCTTTCCAGATGCTGTCCTCTTTTTTTATCCCTGTGTACAGAATTCCCAAGAGTGCTCTGCTTCCTTTTTGAAATATGACTCCCCAAATCATCTGTGCTTGTTTCTCGAGTTCTTGTGTTCAACCACAGTTCCCAAACATGTACATCATTTCTGCATCTTCCTCCTAACACCTCCAGCATCTGCTATCCTCCTTCATGTCTTTCATTACCAATCTCATTGGGGGTTAGATGCCATCAATCTTTTTATTGCTAATCTCATGATGTTAGGTACCATCATGCCTTTCATTACCACTCTCATGGGGTTAGGTACCATCATGCCTTTCATTACCGATCTCATGGGGTTAGGTACCATCATGCCTTTCATTACCAATTTCATGGGGTTAGGTACCATCATGCCTTTCATTACTGATCTCATGGGGTTAGGTACCATCATGCCTTTCATTACCACTCTCATGGGGTTAGGTACCATCATGCCTTTCATTACCAATCTCATGATGTTAGGTACCATCATGCCTTTCATTACCACTCTCATGGGGTTAGGTACCATCATGCCTTTCATTACCACTCTCATGGGGTTAGGTACCATCATGCCTTTCATTACCGATCTCATGGAGTTAGGTACCATCATGCCTTTCATTACCACTCTCATGATGTTAGGTACCATCATGCCTTTCATTACCACTCTCATGATGTTAGGTACCATCATGCCTTTCATTACCACTCTCATGGGGTTAGGTACCATCATGCCTTTCATTACCACTCTCATGGAGTTAGGTACCATCATGCCTTTCATTACCACTCTCATGGGGTTAGGTACCATCATGCCTTTCATTACCACTCTCATGGGGTTAGGGACCATCATGCCTTTCATTACCACTCTCATGGAGTTAGGGACCATCATGCCTTTCATTACCGATCTCATGGGGTTAGGTATCATCATGCCTTTCATTACCACTCTCATGGGGTTAGGTACCATCATGCCTTTCATTACCAATCTCATGGGGTTAGGTACCATCATGCCTTTCATTACCACTCTCATGGGGTTAGGTACCATCATGCCTTTCATTACCAATCTCATGGGGTTAGGTACCATCATGCCTTTCATTACCACTCTCATGAGCTTAGGTACCATCATGCCTTTCATTACCAATCTCATGGGGTTAGGTACCATTATGTCTTTCATTACCACTCTCATGGGGTTAGGTACCATCATGCCTTTCATTACCAATTTCATGGAGTTAGGTACCATCATGCCTTTCATTACCACTCTCATGGGGTTAGGTACCATCATGCCTTTCATTACCAATTTCATGGGGTTAGGTACCATCATGCATTTCATTACCGATCTCATGGGGTTAGGTACCATCATGCCTTTCATTACTGATCGCATGGCATTAGATACCATCTATTGCAGTATTCTCAGGCTTTCATCATCCACTCCATGAATTTCCTCCATGTGCCTCACTGCTTCAAGTATTTTCTGACAGTATCCTGACACTCCCTTCCCCAGTTCTTTCTCATTCTCTGTTGTTTGACTTTCTCCCTTCTTTCCCCTGATGTTTGATAAAGTTGGTTAGTTCCGTGTTTCCCTAATCTCTTCCATTTCCTCCAGGGTGATATTTTCTCTCCTTCTGCCCTCTGCTCCTGTCTGTTCCTATCATGTTGCACTCTCTGCATTCTTTTTCCAGGTCTCCCAGAGTACCAAGTACTTCCACCACTGGGCCTGTAGTATTCTGTATTTCTGTTTTAACATTTACATTATTTTAAATCTTTCACTCTCATTATTTTCTCTGCATTCCAAATCTTCCTCTTGAGCTATTCCTCTTCTACAGATTTTTTCATTTTCTTCCTGACGTTTGCACCCTACCCTTACCCTTTTAGACCCCATAATTCTTTTAGGTTCCCTTTACCCTACTGTATGCATCTCACTTCTTTTAGTGTTTATTCATTCAAGTTCTTTAGTTAACGTCTCAGTGTCACCCTCTCCTCTCTTCTCTTTTGTTTAACCTGTTTCTGTCCAGTGAATGGTGTTACATTTCAGTGCATATGTTGAGATATGTAGGAGCCCCGACCATCCCTTCTCCTAGTCATTTTCATTTTTGCCCTGCTCAGTCTTTTCCTCCTACATGTATTGAGCCAGTCCGCTATGTCTTTTTATATTTGCTGTAGCCTTTTGTCCCTAGGATGCATCTGTAGTTGTTTCTTGGGGAGTAGGTGGAGAAATAATAGTAGTTTCATCATCCTTGTTGTAATCATTGTCCTCTCTCTGTCTGAAGACTATGCCTTACCTTTTTTCCAACTTCCTTTTTTTCTCGATGGTCACTCTCTTACCAGGGGCGGCTCATGCTATCAGTCTGCCGGACTGCAGCCCCCCCACCTAGAAATAAAAAGAAATAAAAACATTAAACATAAACTTTAAAAAAAAAAATGTTTCTATTTTCACGGAGTGCCGGCTGCCGCGCATGTGGGAACGCACTGCCCTGCCCTGCAGATGCCCAGGAATCTCTGCGAACTCTGACTGCCACTCAGGCAGTCCAGATGCAGAGAAGGTATTTTCTGCCCCGCAGATGCCCAAGATGCCGTGCGGTAGATGACCGCACAGAAGAGAGGAGCTCCGGACTGCTTGAGCTGCAGGCAGGACCAATTGGGAGAGAGGTAAGCAGGGATTCGAGTGCAAGACCAATCGGGAGTGAGGTAAGTTCTCCTGCGGGGAAGCGTTACGTCGAGCGCGGGTTTGCTGTGAGTAGAATGGAGTTATAGTGCTGCGAGACGGATTACAGCTTTCCCGACCCTTTGATGAGAGAATGGAGGGCTTTCCAGGTGTGTGAGACGGATTACAGCTTTAAATGGAGTGCTTTATGGACCCAGGTAAGGTTTGTGTGTGTGTGTGTGTGTGTGTGTGTGTGTGTGTGTGTGTGTGTGTGTGTGTGTGCGTGTGTGTGTGTGTATATGTATATGAATGAATGTACATCAGTATGACTGTGTGTGCCTGAAAATGAATATGTGCATGCATCAGTGACTGTGTGTGTGTGTGTGTGTGTGTGTGTGTGTGTGTGTGTGTGTGTGTGTGTGTGTGTGTGTGTGTGTGTGTGTGTGTGTGTGTGTGTGTGTGTGTGCCTCTACTCGAGCTAACTGTACTGCTTTATCAAGATATGTTGTGTATTACTGTATCGGTGACATTTTTCCATGTTAGTGTGATATTCTTCCCATTTCCATTTAGCAGAATTAACATCATGCCCTCTGATTTTTCTTGTCTGACTTTTGACACAGTTATATTTTAAGATGTTTCAGTGTGTGTGTTGAATATTCTGTGTGTGTTTCTTACTGGACCAGTGTGACATTTCGTAATTGCTTGTCAGTATAGTGAAGCAATTTACACTCTAATACTTATTCGTAAACCAGATAAATAGTAGAGGGCCCTACTACACTGATCACTGAAGGACCTGCGTTATTGATGGGTTTGAAGGAAGCCTGACAATGTCATCATTTCATCTCTTGAGTGACCTGGGAAGAAGCACAGGAGCTAGTGATAATCTGCTCCTCGTGTATTACAGTGATGGTGAAATTACCCATGTCAAAAGCTTTTGATAGGTCCACAAACAATGCTCTTATGAGAAGTCCTGTACTGAAGGCTATCGGATGAAATGAAACTGTGATGAACATGTGACATTGTCAGCATCTTTCCCTTTGTGGAAATCTAGTAAGCAGATTTACTAGGGTACTAGACCAATTGACAAAACATGCTTTGTGTAAAAGTAATATATGTATCTGATTTCCATATTTCAAGGACTGTCTTTTCATTGAGACTGTCATTCATGATCCTTGTGCTGGGTTTAGACGTTGTTTGAGCAACTACATGGAGGAATTTAATAGGCAGGTCTTCAGATCTGTGTACTGATGCTGGTATAACTCAATTGAAATGCTTAGAGAAACACAGAGTAAGGTAAAGACTGGAAACTGAATACCGAAGCAGTTTTATTTAATCCAAACTAGTGTCTGTCAAGGTAAACATCCAGTAATGATGGAGGACATCAAATTTCTTGCAGTTTGTCAGTCATATAAGCATTAATATATGTAGATTATACGTTGTTTATTTTAGTAGTTGGTTGATTGCTTTCTGGAATTATTTGGATACATGGATACTGCATTGTTAGAGGCTGATGATTTTGTGTGTGTGTGTGAAATGCCCCAGTTAATATATACTGGTGGTTGGAGAGAAACCTCAGGTGGTATACCTTGGCTGTGGTTAGAGAATAACTCAGGCTCAAACCCTGTACCTTGGGTACAGGTAGCAAGAGCCTGAATTCTCTAGCCACCACCATGTGTGAAAAAGTGTAAGATTTTTGCCTCATATTTTTGTTCTGTTGTGTTCCTCATAAAATGTGTAGTTTTCTGGCAAATCATTTAGGAATGAAGTCACTAAATAATGACAGGCATTGAGTTTCAGACTTCATAACCTTCAGAAAAATGCATGCTAAAGCAAGACATGTTATACTATCAACTGTTTAAGTTTATACAAGAGCAAGTTTTAGTATTTTTTGTATGTTCCCCAAATATATTTGGCCTTGTCCAGATTTCCTGCATTAATAGGTTGAGAGGTACGTGCAAATAAATTGCTTTATAGAATTAGGCATATCCAAACCTCTCAATTGTCCCCGATTTTGGCTCAAAATGTTGCTCTCCCCCTAATAATCCCGCAAAATAGCAATTTTGGAAGAAAATGTGGAGGGTTTACAATTAATAAATAACTATAATGATCAGAGTTATAGATTATTTTTAATTTCAGAAATGCATGTAGATTTTCTTATTTTGTCAGCTGCTCAAATTAACATTACTAATATTAAAAAAGTGTCCTTTCTTTGACAGGTTCCCGAGCTGTATTGTGTCACTATTTTATATTTTTGCATCACATTTTTGATCTGTTTTTCATAAAATTGCAGTTTTGTGGCAAATTAGTGGCAAATCATTAAAGATTGAAGTTCGAAAATGATGACATACATTGAGTTTTAGATTTCATACCCTTCAGAAAATTCATACTAATGCAAGACCTACTATTCTATTATCTTTCTAAGTTTATAAGAGCAATATTTAAAAATTGTCCTTATTTTTGGGCCTTTGACCCACTTCTATGTATGGCTTAGATTTCTTGCTTTGAGGTTGAGAGGTATGACAAATGTGTCAGGGCCATCACCGTCGGCCAGAGACATTATAAATTGCGACATACTTGTTGCACCCCACTCCCCCATGTAGTGACTCTGGATGTGTCGAAGCAAGGCAAGGAGTAGTTATGCAGTGTAAATGTGCAGAGTATTACCCCACCCATCCAAGGTAGATACAAGTACTAGAGCGGCTTTTCATCTGTCCTTGATTTTTGCAGAGTGGTCTGGTTTCTGTCATATTTTTTGTACTGTTGATTTATGCTTATTACTCAAAGTGCCTGTTGCTCTGTGTTTAAGTAGCAATACTTTAATGACCATCAGGTAAGCTTGGCTGAGATCGTAAGATGCAAGTAAGCTTTAGTAAGCATACTGTTAAAGAATTGCCAACATTGAAAGCCTTTCTGTTGTTGCCATGTAGAGAATACTTAACTAGATAATGTATAAGCCTTGGGTATTGAAATGCATATGATAGTATTTGTAATAAAGGACAGGATTACATTATAAGAAGCTCATTACACTTGGAGACTTCCAGTCATCTCTGCAGGCTTTACCCGTAAACTAAACAGAATGCCAATCATGTGGTCGATAACCTGTACAGTAATCCTTTTAAGCAATGTATCTTGAGCTTATTTCTTGTTTGCTTTTCATTTTTTTACTTTGATCATGTTTTCCCCATGAAACAAGTAGATAGTTGTCAGGCAGCAGGTCTTTTTTTGGATAAGAAACATTTTTACAAGTGGGGGCATCAGACATTTCTACTTTTGGCATGTTACTTGGTACTTTAATAAAGCTGAATATAAACTATAATTAAAACTGTAGTGCAAAAAGTGGTTTGAGTTGATTGCTGCTTGTTTTTCTTATACTTGATTTTGACTGGCATTCCATTAATGTATTTAAAAAGTAATTTATTTTTTCATGCCTCACAACCTTTTTGTTTCCATCTAGATATTAAGTAAGCTGTCATGCAGCCAATGCATTGAAATATTTTTATTCTTCTGCACTTCATTTTGTCTTGATTGGACTCTCATAATGACAGTTTGGCACCCAGGGCAGTGTATTTAGTTAGTTTTTGTGGTTTTGAGCATAGCTCCTCCCCTTTCTAAGTTGACCACACCCCTTCCCACCCATTCAGCTGTCTCCTGCAGCCCCCCTTTGATTTGAAGTCACCAGCCGCCACTGTCTCTTACCGTGTTCCCAACTTAGAGCCCTAGGAAGATGAGAAACTAAAGACCTTTTATCTTACTTATGCTCCCTTTCCTTTTTCTGTTCTTACTATCACTCCCTGTCTGTTGCTGCAGCTGAATCCTGCCACTTTGTTAAACTTCTTGACTGCCTCCCCTTTACTTCTGCCTTCCTTCTCTTCACAAAGCCATTTTGCCCTACTTGTATTATTTTTGCCAGCACTTCATCCAGTCTTCTTGCCAACACCTTTTTCCAAAATCTCTCCCTTTAAGTATCACATTATCCTGGCCATCCTCATACTTTTACATATTTTGCCTGGGTCCTGTATTCTCTGGTATTCTTCTTCTAGGACCTTCCACACGTCCTTTCTTCCTCATTTGTAGAAATCAAGGGGGGATTCTTCTGGCCCTCAACCTTCCCTCTCCATCTTGTATATGACTTTCCTTATTTTCTCCTCCTCTGTGACCTCTGCATTCAACTTGTCTTTGTTCATCCTCCAGTATATACCCTTCTGCATTCTTACCCTGTTTCCATCCTGAGACTTCTGTCCCTTCCTGCCACTTCTAAATCTTTTTGTAGTATCATCTTCTAATATTCTCCATCTCCTTCCTATATCCTCTGTGCTTCTGTCTCTCTCTCTTCCTACTTCATTCAGTATTTATTGGCTAGTTGTTGCCCCTGTGCTTCTACAACTATCCACCAGTACTCCCTCCAGTACTATTGCTGGAATGTCTTGCTCCATAATAATTTTATTCTCCAGCTCTATTCTTATTCCTTTTCTATAATCTGTAGCTTTTCTCTTCCACTTTCACTTCTTCCAGCTTCCTTCTGCATCACAACTAGCTCTTTCTCCTGCTCCTAATCACTCTTCCTTCTTTCCATGTCTTCTTTCCATCTGATCATGTCAGTTTTCTCCTGACAGTGAGCCTGATTCCATCCCTCCAGTTTGTTCCCTTCTTTCATGACATATTGTGTTGAGTACTTTATTACTCCTTACATTGTTTCTTTGCCTGTGCCTCCTTCGATTTATAGCCAGCCCACATCCAACTCATTCTCACTGTTATCTGTTCCTGCACACTTACTTAAACCTCACTGCTGCATGATCTAATAAGTGTCCATCCTGTATTTCAATCTCTTCCATTATTTCCAGTAGGTTGTCCCTCTCTATGAACCTGTCTAACCTACTTGCCTGTACTAAAATGTTTCTTGTGAATGTGCATTCCCTCTCATTTGGATATTTTTTATTACTTTTCCCTCTATATGTCCAGTCACCATCACCCTTTCATTCCTTGGGCTAGTTCTTGTCTTATATTTTTATGTTCAACCCTTCGATTCAACCTGCCCTTTAGCATTTCCATGGAGACATTGTCCTCCACTATTATCTGTATTCCATCTCTTCTGGTCTTGGCCCAGATAACAAAAAGATTCTTGTAGAATCCTTCTTCATATCTGTTTAATGTATTTATGTATTCTATAGTCCAGCACGCACCTTCCACCCTTCCCTGCCAGATGATCTATCTACCTTTTCCACTCTTTGTCACTTTTTTTCTGGTTGTCTGAAGTCCTCTTCAAAATACACTCCTTATTTCCCATTTTTCCATTTGGGTAGTTATAACACAGTATTGTTTTTATAAATCTTGATTTTCAGTCTTGTTTTGTAAATGAACAATTTCTCTCCACATCCTCCCTCTTTAATTTTTCCTGTATTCTGCTTCTTCTGATAGGATCTGATGAACCCCAATGTTCCATATAAATAACTGTATTTTCCTTGTTGTTTTCACCCCACCTCTCCCAGCTGCTGCCATCCAGCATAATCCTTTCTCTTGACCTACCCTCTGAACTGAACACTGTTCTTTGGTAGCTGCTCATGTTTGGTCTCCTCTTCCCTATTCCCAGCCTTTGAATCCCGGCCTTTTGGGTCTTGCATGTGCATGGGTATGCCTGGTGATTGGCCTTTTTTTTGTTTCCTTCTGGTGTCTCTCATAATAATACATTGCATGCCATCCCAGTACTGATGACAATCGGTTTATAGTATGACATTCTCTCTCTCTTTTTTTTCCAGCTTTACAAGTCTTTCCTATGATGCTTACATACCACTGTTTATTTCACGTCTCTGAATTGTTTACTTTTCTCTTGTCCCCCCATACATTCCTTTAAATCCATCCAGTTGTTACACCAGCAATTACTATTTATTTTTTTCTAATACTTAGTCATTAAACTTATGTTTAATGAGGTGAGGTTCTCCGGTTCGATCCTCGGCTGGGATACCTTCTTACGGAGTCTGCATGTCCTTCCTGTGGTCCCATGGGTTTCCTCCAGGTGCTCCAGTTTCCTCCCACATCCCAAAGACATGCTGTAGGTGGATTGGACACTCTAAATTGGCCCTAGGCATGAGTGTGTGCATGTGTGTGCCTTCTGTGGAAGGTTGGGCACTGGGCTGGCAACTCGACACCATAAAAACTCCACTGCCAATCATGAGCGAACAGGTGATCCTCTGTGGCGACCCCTACCCAGGAAAAGCCGAAAGAAGAAGAAGATTGTGTATCAATAAGTAGTTATAGAAAGCTTATCCCTGTGCTTGAAGGCTTGCCCCTTTGCCCTCTGGATTGCATTACCCATCATTACTGAAGAATAAATTCAGTTCATCCCATTGTTTGTAAAGTTTCACAAGATAAAGATCTGCTTCATTTAATACATCCTTCCTGTACTGCTTACACTCAATGTACATTCTTTCCACATATTTATTTCTTCTTTCTTTCATTCTGCGGTCCTTTTCAGTCCTTCAGTATTCTTGCCTTCCACCTCTGTGATTCTGCCATCCATCATGTGTTGCTGTACAAATTGTTCAGTCCCTCATTTGTCTAGCAATTCACTTCTGAGTCATGTGACCCATCCAACTCACCACCTGCCCATCTCCTTACAGCTCTCTTTTGTCAGTCTCTGTTTCTACTTCTTCCTCTACTTTTCTTGCTAAATCTCCCTGGGAGAAGCTTCTTGTTCTTCTATATCAATTCCACTGGTTTCTTCTCCACTTTCTTGTGTCTTTTCTCATCTCCTTGTGGTTGTCTTTGTGATTTGTTTATTTCCTGCTCATCTCTTTTATTGGCATGCAACCCTTCTGGGCAGCTTGTTCTTGTCTTATTTTTTTCCTGTGGGGAGTTTAAGCATCGGAGATTGCACACCCTCCCTGCACCTTTGCATCACCTCTCTTAAGTCTAAGATTGCTCTCCCAGTCCATGTTTGGTAGGTGATTCAAAATTTTACTGCTTTGGTTGTTTAGATGTGATACCTTTGTTTACATTTTTGAAAACCTTCATATTGCATATCCTGGCCCATTCCCCTTCCTGCTGTGCTTCCAGAAGAGTGTGGTGTTTCAGCATGCAACTTTTCCATTCATTCTTAGCTCATCTAATACCTCCAGCATAGCTTTTCTTCTCCTACAGAGTGTTTCCAAGTAATCATCAACCAGCTTTATGAGCATCTTTGCAAACAGGATAACTCTGTTTTTTTGCTTACCTTATTATTTCATTTTTGACAGGAAAGGAATGAAAACATGTCAACATATGCATGGGTATGCTTTCTGCTGTCCCACTCTGTGTATCCTCTCTATTAGTGTTTCTTGATTTCCTGGTATCTCATATCTCTCATGTAATAGTTCATAGGTTCATACTAGGCTATCTGCCCGAGGGCATTTACAAGCCTAGCCCATCATTTTGTGGCTTACGCCACCCCTTTAGTATGGGGAACTATACCCATTATTTTGCTGTGCCTCTGTCGAGCAGTGACACTGAGGTAATCCCTGGGGTATATCTGCGATCTCCCATCCATTGGTCAAGATTACAAATTGCTCCAGTTCACAATTGCTCACTTTCTCATGTATTTCCATTATCCTGGTGTTATTCCTTCTTGAGGGATTTTCAACATTATCCATCCTTTTAGCCTGTATTTTTATTGTCTTTTAGTTCCTGTATTCTGTGAATCTGCTACGGTAGCTCATCTTTAATTGCCATATCTCACAAATTCCTGTGTAGCTTTCCCTTTCTGTTCCTTACTGTTCTATTATTTGTTTTATGTAGCTCACATATTGGCCTACTGTTGTTACCTTTTCAAACAAAATGTAGAGTTGCCCCTCCTTATATGTAGCTTTAAAGGCAGCCATCTGTTCCCCCTTTTGTTTCTGCTCACTTTTCATTCCTCATGGGTTTCTTTTTTCTCTCTGGGAACACTTTTTTATCCAAATTTCTGCACAATCTGTCCAGAACTTTGGCCTTAGGCAGCCTTTTGGCTGGGCTCGCAGGTACCCTCTCTAAAAAATCAAGTATGTTTTGCTAGCAACCATGCTTTTTGTTATATTGGGTAGTTGCAGTCATTGTTTTATTTTATATTTTGTTTCTTTATATGAGAATTAATATTACTTCCATGGGGTTGATTTAGGTGGTCACTGCTGCTTGGGGGAGGAGGGCATCTGAGTGTATTTTGTGGATGCACCACATAAGGTTATCATTTTACATTAAAGTGAAATGGAAATGTGGTCTGTGTTTAATTCTTTTCCTTTAATATTTTTTCTTTTGATCTAAGTGTAGTTTTGGGTTTATAGGTGGTTGTATTTGGTGGGTCTATCTCATATAATTGACATTTCAAAATATCGAAGCACCTTTACTCAACACGAGAATGTCGAACGCTGACTTTGTCAAATGGCCAAAACACCGATTTCTTTCCCTGGCCGTTCTGTCACACCTGCCCTTGTCCCGACTGTAGTGCCATTTTGGAGTTAGTTAGTTGGGGGGGTGGGGGGAAAAGGGGGCAAAGCCCCCCCACTTAAATACATTAGTTGTTATGTCATGTTGTCTGTTGGCCGTCCAATTTCTTTCCCTTGGAAAGAAATTGTTGTTTTGTCCATTCAACAAAGACAGCATTCGACATTATCATGTCAAGTAAAGGTGCTTCGACATTTTGAAATGTCGATTATAGAAGATAGACCCTTATTTGGTGAATTAAAGTGCTTCAGTAGCCTATATTTTGTATGTATCATGTGCAAACACTTAATTTTTAGCAAGTAGTAAAAACATGGCAGCGTGAGGAGAATTTTAGTACGTTTTAGCTTTGTCAAGGGTACAGAAAAAAAATGTTCATGATACAATGAGAGTACAAGAGTAAAGATAAACTCTTTAATTGTGTATGCATGCATAGATACACATACGCACATACACATACACACACACACACACACACACACACACACACACACACACACACACACACACACACACGCACACACGCACACACACGCACACACACAAACACACACACACATATCCAGATAGATAAACACATAAAGACATAAACAGACACAGACGTATGCATACATATATCAATGAATGAAACAGACATTTAACTATCTTAAACACTAAATACATACCTCTCTTGTGAAGCACCTGTGTTTGTCAGCATAACAATTAATTACATTCAAGCACTTCGTACCTATTTGGAAGTAACTCTTTCAAAGAAAAATGCTGGGCATTGAAGAGAAGAATCAGAGTGGATTTTATAATGAAATAAGAACAAGGTAAGAATTATTGGTGAGGAACTGAAATAGTATTAAAAGAAAATCAATAATTTCTTTTGGACATTTAGCACCTAGGATGAGAAATAAGAAGCAGAAACAAAATAGGGGACTTGGTACAGTCCAAGATGTTTCATGATGCCAGTCAATTAAGAAATGGATTTGAGGGAGAATAATTACACTAGAACTAACAATGAAAGAAAGAAGAAAGGAGAAGAGAAGAGAAGAGAAGAGTTATATAGCTTTGTTGAGATCTTAACAGACCTTCACTAGTCTGAAGATGTCTGTAGATGTTAAGTTCAAACAGCAGATCTCCATGGGTACCAGCATCTGTCTTGGGCCTTGATGTTTTTTAATATCTGTAGTTAGCAGCATCTGGCATCCCATATCTCACAATTAGCACTAGATAAAACTCAAGTCTTGTAAATACAGGAAGATATTCTATAAATATGTGGTTCACCTCAGTATCATGAAATGACAGTAACAGGCTGCATTTATCAGGTTTGATGGGTGTCAATAAACAATGGTTATCTGGGTTAGACCAGCAGTCCATAAAAGGACACAACAAATTATTTGTATTTTAATGCTGGCACTTTTCTCATGCATCCCAGATGTTCTTCGTTCCACATTGCTGCAGTCCTAACTATTGCTGCAGTCCTAACTATTGGGGTAGTCCGCTGTCCAGTCGGCCCGAATACCAGAGTATATGGCTGACGTCGGTCAGGGCGCATTAGACTGACGTCAGTACGTCAGGGTACTAATGCGCATGACCGACGTCATATCCTCAGTCTTTTTTGCCGCATGGTCCGATGCAGAAGCAGTTTTGCGAGTGCAGGTTGGCGTTCTGAAATTTTCTGAAGTCGGAGTTTCAGACCGAATCAGAGTTGGCTAAGTACCCCGTTGGGGAACATTTTGGTTTTTTCTTGCCTCAGTATTTAACCGGATGTCAGAAAAAGTGAATAACTGTATTTCTTGTGGGAAACAGATACCTCATAGGGATTACCATACCTTGTGTATACCTTGTTTAGGGCCTGAGCACGACGTTGTTGGATGCCGCTCTTGTGCTAGGTTTAACAAACGCACTATTAAGAGAAGGTTAGACTGTGCCAGGTAAGTGTTTGGGAAGCGTTGTAATTATAAAATGCCGTCGGATGCTCCGACGCCCGCTTCGTCCAAAAAGCGCAAGGACAAATCAGCGAAGCCTAGGGTTGATGAACCGACAGTCCCAGACGTCGGTTCTTTAGAAGGCTCAGTGGAGCCAGAGGTTTTGCCAGGAGTTTCTTTGGAGTCTCAGGCAGAGACTTTACTGTTACAGGATGTGCCTTCTCAGGAGGTAGGCCAGGCTGAGGGGGCTTCTCAGGTAACTGTTCTTCCCTCTCTTCCCAAGGGAGTTAGAGCCTCTCCTTCTGTTTCCAAAACTTCTCTGAGAGGTAGGCCAAGTTTAGCTTCAGTGGGGGCTTCTCCTAGCACTTCAGGTTCTATGCCTAAGAAACATATGCTTAAAATGGCAGAAGATTTGATTACTATGATTAGAGGTTCTATGCCCCCTCCTGATAAGAGGCCTAGGGTGGAACCTGAGTTTGATAGTTTTGAACAGTGTTTAGAGGCTTCTGAGGCTTCTGCGGAAGATTTGCAGGAGTATCCTCCTTATTCTGATTCTGATGTGGATGATTCCACTCCTACAGCTTCTCCTCCTGAGGATTTCTCATTTTCAGAGACTCTGCATTCCATGAGGGAGCACTTTAAATGGGAAGGCCAGGATTACTCTGATTCCAGGAAAAGGCTTAGGAATTCTTGTTTTACCCCAGCATAGGCCCTTAGCTATACCTCCTGTGTTGAATGTGGTGGAAGATGTTTTGCAGAGGCTTCCTGAACCCTGACTCTTTGCCTCCTGCTCCTGTTAAACCTGATAGGTACTATAGGGTGCCCAAGCTCATAAGTATTTGTTTAAGAGTCCTAGGGCGGATCCAGAAACTGTTTCTCAGGGGCCTAAAGGTGTTAAGGCCTCTGTGGTTAAAAATCCTGTTCCCACTGATAAAGAGGCAAGGGCTTTGGATAGGTGGGGAAAGAAAGTGTATACTTCTTCCACTCTAGCTATGAGAGCGTTGAATTGTCAGTTTCACATGCTAAAATATCAAAATTATCTCCTTTCACAATTGAAATCTAAGGTGGATGCTTTGGCGGAAGGTATTGAGTGTAAAGAGTTGCTGGATTTAGTTCATGTGTCTGAACAAGTGGGTAAGCATTCTTTGCAATGTGGTTTTGATGCTGTACAGGCCTCCTCGAGGGTGGCTGCCACTAGTTCTGTTCTTCGCAGGCATGCCTGGTTGAGGGATCAGAATTTAGCTGAGCATGTTAAGACAAGGATTTTGGATGCTCCTTTACAGTCTGATGTGTTGTTTGGTTCGCCTGTGGAAGCAGTTTTAAAGAAAATGGAGGACAAAGCTAAGTCTATGCAAACTGTTAAAGATTTTTGCAGGTGCAGCCACCGAAGTTTAGTAGAAATTGGCCTGCTAAGGGGTGGACATATCCTGCTTATGATTCCCAGTCTAGGGGTAGGTCTAGACGTGGTAGGGGCAGAGCTCAAGGTTCCTTTAGGCCTAGAACAGGGAGTTCACCTGCTCAGACTTCTGGTGAGGGCAGGGGTCAGTCCTTTCGTAAACAGACCCAATGACCTGCCTTTTCAGCTGCCAGTAGATTCTCGTCTGGCAGCTCCTTTGGGAGGAAGACTGTCTCTTTTCAAAGAAAATTGGGATTTAATTACTCAAGACAGATGGGTGTTGGATATCATTCACCACGGTTACAGGTTTTATTTCCATACATTGCCCCCTTTCAAAGGCATGCCAGACGTTCCTCCTCCACAAAGAAAAGAGGCTCACAAACAAATTTCTCAGTTACTCCAGATGGGGGCCATTCAGCCAGTCCCTGTATCAGAAAGGGGCCTAGGATTTTATTCTCGCCTGTTCCTAGTACCAAAGAAGGGGAACACGTGGAGACCAATTTTGGATTTATCTCTCCTCAACACTTATCTGGACATTCCCAAGTTCAAGATGTTGACGTTACAACAGCTTTTACCTCTGCTGGGCAAAGATCACTGGATGGTAACTTTAGATCTCAAGGAAGCTTACCTTCATGTGCCTATAAGGCTAAGTTGCAGGAAGTATCTGCGGTTTCGAGCTGGAAATTCTCATTATCAGTTCTCTGCATTGCCCTTTGGCTTATCTACTGCGCCCAGAGTATTCACAAAGGTTCTGGCTCCAGTGATAGCTTACTTCAGGCTACAAGGAATTCAAATCTATCCTTACCTGGACGACTGCCTGATTCTGGCTCAAGAAAAGGAAGACCTTCTACAGCATCTGGAATATGTTATAGCAGTGCTAAGATGCCTAGGGTATTCTGTGAACGAAATAAAGTCCAGTCTAGTACCCTCTCAAGACATGTGCTTTCTGGGTGTGAGACTGAATACAGCAGCCCAGATGGCCTTTTAACCCCGGACAAACAAAAGAGTCTATCCCTTTACTTCCATCAACTATCTCATCAGTCCGTGCTGACTGCAAGGACAGTCCTTCAAGCATTAGGGTTCATGGCATCTTGTATTCTGGTGCTTCCCAATGCCAAACTGCATATGAGGAAGCTGCAATGGTATCTCAAAAATGTATGGACACAGCACTGCCAGGATTTGGACACTGTCATTCAAATAATACCTTGCCTTCAAAAAGAATTTTTGTGGTGGGCTCAGGAATGTCACCTAAACAAGGGACTCTCTGTGACCCGGCCAGAGGCGAGTCAGATTTTAACGACAGATGCCTCGGACATTGCTTGGGGAGCTCATCTAAATGGAAAGTGGATACAAGACAAGTGGCCTGCCAGACTACAGCATCTACATATCAACATGAAGGAGATGTTAGCAGTCCAGTTTGCATTAATGGCTTTCAAGGAGTTACTTCTTCCAGGGCAGGTGTTGATTCTAACAGACAACACAACTGTCATGTGGTACATCAACAAACAAGGGGGAACACATTCTTATCCTCTATGCAGGCAAGCAATGATTTTATGGGAGACTGCGCTCAGCTTGCAACTAACTCTTCAGGCAAGGTTTCTGCCGAGCACAGAACTCCTTAGCAGATGTGTTAAGCAGACAAATCATGGATCCCCACGAGTGGAAACTGGATCTTCATGTATTTCAGAAATTGACAGTGTCATGGGGAACTCCAGACATAGATCTGTTCGCTTCTCCACTAAACCACCAGCTGCCAAAGTTTTGCACAAAGGGGTTTCATCACACAGCTTGGAAAGTGGATGCTCTTTCTTTCAGTTGGAAAAATCTTCATGTGTATGCCTTTCCACCTCTGCCTCTTCTTCCAAAGGTGCTCTTAAAGGTCAGACAAGACAAGCCAAGGATGATTTTAATAGCTCCAGATTGGCCTCGGCAACACTGGTACCCACTACTAAGGAGTCTGGTAAGGAAGCCTCCATGGCCTTTACCTCTGATTCCACATCTGTTATCTCAGAAGGACGGTCATCTGCTCAATGTCAAGCTTCACTCACTTCATCTAACAGCCTGGCATATTCTGTGTTGAAACACAGTAGGTCTCAACTTCCTCAACAAGTTTTAAATGTGATTATGGAAGCTAGAAGACCTAGTACAAGGAAAGTGTACGCAGAAAAATGGAAGAGGTTTTTATTTTGGAGTACAGCAAAGAATTTGGAGATTTCTGAGCCTAATTTGAATGGGGCTCTTCAATATCTTACTGAGTTATTGGACAAAGGTTTGTCCTTCTCTTCCATTAAGATTCATGCTGCAGCAATTTCAGCTCACTATGATTGTGACCCACCATTGTTTTCGCATCCTTTGTTCAAGCAGTTTCTTAGAGGGGCAAAGAATATAAGACCCCCACGTAGAGCTCCTACTCCTGCTTGGGATCTCAATTTTGTGTTGGAAAAACTTACTCTACAACCTTTTGAGCCTGCGGCTACTGCTGAATTGAAATACTTGTCATGGAAGACTGCTTTTCTGTTGGCTATTACTTCTGCAAGAAGGGTGTCTGAGTTGCAGGCCCTTATGGCAGTAGAGCCCTTTTTGATTTTCCATAAGGATAGGGTATCATTACGTACTAATCCTTCCTTTATGCCTAAGGTGGTTTCTAGTGTGGCTTTAAACCAAACTATTCATTTGCCTACTTTTTATGCAGACCCCCAAAATAAAGGGGAAAAGATTTTGCACACTTTAGATGTACATAGGCAATTGTGTTATTATTTAAGCAGGACTAAGGATTTTAGGCAGTCTCAGCAGTTGTTTGTTTCTTTTGCTTTGTGTTCGCAGGGCAAGCCTGTGTCAAAACAAACTATTTCTAGGTGGATTGGGTTTTGCATTGCATTTTGTTATTCCCATCATGGCAAGGAGATTCCAGCTGGGATTAGGCCTCATTCCACTAGGGCTACTGCCACTTCAACAGCATTTCTAAGGGGGGTGGCAACTAAGGACATTTTGGAGGCAGCTACTTGGAGTTCAGTGCATACTTTCTCTAAGCATTATCACCTTCCTCTCTACTCTAAGTCTAGGGCTGGTTTTGCCACAGCTATTTTGCAAGGCATGTTGTCAGCCCCTGCTTCTTTATGATTTGCCAGCCTCCCTTACCTCTGCTTTGGGATTCTACCCAATAGTTAGGACTGCAGCAATGTGGAACGAAGAACATAGTACAGTTTTGTACCTACCATAAATGTAAATGTTCGAGGATCCACATTGCTGCAGTCCAATTTACCCTCCCTCCTTCCCCTCTGTGTTTAGGGGTGGTTGTGTAGGTGAGGTTTTATGCTGATATTTTTGTATATATTTTTGTATATATTGTACATATTTCTGGTGCAGGTATATTGGGCCTTGTCTTTTTAGGGTCTTCTGACATCTGGGGCAAGAAAAGACTGAGGATATGACGTCGGTCATGCGCATTAGTACCCTGACGTACTGACGTCAGTCTAATGCGCCCTGACCGACGTCAGCCATATACTCTGGTATTCGGGCCGACTGGACAGCGGACTACCCCAATAGTTAGGACTGCAGCAATAGTTAGGACTGCAGCAATGTGGATCCTCGAACATCTACATTTATGGTAGGTACAAAACTGTACTTTTTGTACTTTCTTTCCTTACTGCTTTGTCATACTGCTTTTGTATTCTGTAACCTGTCATATGACTACGCAAAAGTCTCTTTCTACCATTATCATAGCAGCAGCTTCCCCTCCAGTTATGTAGTCATTTTCTGAGCTATGACTTGTTCGTGTAATATTTAGGATTTTTTACATTCATTTGAAACTATCACGTTTTAGATCACTCCTTTCATCTTGACAATTTGCTTTTCATACTTCCTGTACTTTACTTTGTAGCAAACCTGTTGCGTATCTTTGTGTCTTATACAAGATAGCAAAACTCAGGTTTCTTGTCTGGTTTCGTACAACGTTTTCTTTGTTATATCACTTTCTGGTGTGCTTGCCTTCATGGGTTTACTGTCTCTGTGTCATGTGCCTCTCCTGAAAATACAGTCACCTTTGTCTATATGTCAAATAGTAAAAAAAAGGAATTACAGAGAAGGCAAAAGTAACAAAGGTTCCACTATAAAATAAACAAAAATATATAGCAAGCTTTTAGACAATGTCTTCTTTCTCATGTTACATATAACTTGGCATTTAAACCTGTAAATGTGGTAGGTATTCATGCACAGAAGACTTGGTTTCTAACAAGAGAAAAAATGGTGAACCAGTAAGAATAACAATTCTGTTATTCAAAGAAAAAGCTACTAATTAAAAAGTTAGATGTTTTTTCAAAATAAGCAACATACAAAGACTAATAACGGAACCCTTTTTCTGTCAATATGCAAAATTAATTATCAAATGAAACACATAAATCATTATTATATGAAGAACCTAGCAAGCATTTACTACGATCAGTATTTAAAAACAGTTTTTATGAAGTTCATTTATAAGGCTTAACTTTAATGAACGAATCATTGATATGAAACTATATAAGTGAATGTAGCTTAATATTCATTAATTGTGAAAAGAAAGCCATCTTGAAAATTATTAAAACATTAATAACATTCTATATTGAAAACAACTCAGTAATAATAGATTACAGTTTTGAATGGAAGATTTAGTTGGTGTTCTAATTGCTCCATTTCTTGCAGTTGTGTGTTTTGTCTTTGGATTATAGGTCAAGTAGTTATGCACAAACCATTTGTGTACCATTTGTGTAATTTTTATGTATCCAACATTCCAACTTGTCATACAGCCCACAACCAAACTTTTGCTACTCTTTTAATCTGAAATGTGTATGTTATTTTTGTTATGATAAATCTGCTGACCTTTAGCATATGTTATTATTGTTTAAACTTTCCTGTACTGGTTGGTTTATACTTGTACACAGCACTGTCATAGGTATGCTATGTGTTACTGTGCATATACAGATTTACTGACACAACACCTGTGTACATACAACCAGGGCAGGGATAGGAAACACAGTTTGAATGACCCACTCTTTAGGGCTCCCTCTTTTATATAAGCGTGCATGTGGAAGGTGCTGCATATTCCAGACCCACTGTCTTTCAGCTCTGCTAAGTATCATTGCAAGTTGCTTCTAACACCACATGGCTATTACTGATCTGTGATGATACAGTACTATACTACTGCACATATAATCTGTATGCCACAGAGTATAGCAAATAGTGGCACACAATGTTTTTTATAGTTATGTTTGTTCATTGGCTTGCTATGTCTACTATAGCTATGGTTGCATCATGAAAAGTGGTGTGACCAGATCTCAGTACATGACCTCCTTTATGGCTGTTAAACCTGCTGCTATCTGCCACTAACAGTGCACCATAACCCCCTCACATTAGATACATTAGCAGCTGTACATGCTAAGTAACAGTTATGTTATATACAGCTATCCAGCAGAATGTTTTCATTCCATTTTACAGTGTCAGCTCCCCATGCAAAAGAGTACAAGCAGAGAAAGTTTATCCCTAATAATCCACTGATGGATTTTAGCATATCTTGTTATATGTATTACACTGCCCCACATCTCTATTACATTGTTTGTACTATGTATAAATATATTTCCCCAAGAGCATTGCACCTGCCTCCCTCACCTGAGTGCCTCTTCTAGTCCCTCGGCTATAATATATAGCCATCATAGCATGCCAATGAGTACATTGCCATGATATTTCCAATGTCTGTAAAATGATGCCAAAGATTTTGTCTCTTCACAAACTCAGGTGCATAACGCAACAGTGCATTCAAAATAATTTGCACACAATCTACTGCGCTATCAGTCTACTACCCTAATGTTACAAGGGAAAGATCAAGTTTAAAGACGCAAAACAAAGCAGAAAACATTAAATGTTAATCCCTACATATTCCTAATCATAAAATTATGGCTAATCAACATGGCACAACATACTCATGGTGGCAGAGTTATCTGTCCATCCCAGGGGTCACCAGTGGAGCCACACAAATGTCTCTTAAGGCTCTGTACTGGGGCTGTTTCTTCATTGGGCTACCATTCTCAGATATAAAAGCAGGATATGGGTTATGTATAACCAGATATACCGATAACTGCAAAGTGTGTGACAAAATTAATTTGATAAAAGCTGCAGAAGGTCTCCAAGATGTCTCTAAAGCATGCACATACATTTATAATTACAAAATAAAAATAAAAAAAATGACACTATTATTACAGGTCTAGGGTCAATAGTAAACAATAATTTATACTTCATATTATATACAAAACAAGCTGACTGATAAAAAATCGATGTTAATTAACTTGTATTCATATTATATATATATATATATATATATATATATATATATATATATATATATATATATATATATAGCTATAGCATGTAGGAAGTAGCATCTCAGCAATAAATCTTAAACAGTTCAAACAGATCAGCTGAAATTTGTGCTTTTTATAGCAAAGATCATATGCTTTAAAACAATCAGAAGAAAAAAACTTAACAGAGAAGTCCTAAAATGCCCAGTGTTGTTCCCTGGGTGCAATAAATAAAGGAAAGACAGAATTATGTTAATGCATAGAAATAAATCAGTAATAACTACAAAATGTTTACATAGGTATTACAATAAATATATCAATAAAAAAGGAATCCAACAGATAGTAATATGTATCATTGTCAAAGGAAAAAACTTCAAAGACCAATTCACGTAAGGTTCAAGCAAGGCACCCTTTATTAACTTGCAGCAAGGAGACAAAGCATGCTGGCAGAATGGTTTGTCTGAACATTAATAATTAGTATGGCATTTTTATACAGTTCTTTCCATGTCACACAGAAATGTTACTTCTATTGCTGACATAGTTAGACACAGCTTTCTGTATTGTTCTACAGAAAATGTTACTAGACTAATTGCTGACTAGTTGAGAATAACTGCTGATTTACAAAACATCTGAGAAAAACAACCTGGCCTTGGAGCTTATTTTAGCCCACCACAAACTTTCAATTCTTCAATTGTGCAGTTCTAATATATGTGTTACATTTTGCCTAGATTCAAGCTACATTTCTAGCTTAGGTACAAGTAATGCTGACTACGGTTTATACTTTCAAGCATCCATTGTGTTCTTTATCAAAGCTTTGAGCAGCTGTGTACTTTCTCATGGCATAAGCAGAAAATCAATAACTCTTTGTTAAGTCTCATGACACTAGTAGAAATGAAATACTTCTTATTATTTTCATGACCTTAGCAGAAATCAAATGCTTCTTGTTAAGTTTCTAATAGCTGTGCAGATTCATGCAGTGTGAACAGAATAAATGTATTAACCCTTTTAAACCTCAAATGCACTAAGCATGCATATTACTAATACATATTTTTCTAACATTTCCCCCTTTTAATACTTTTATTCTACTTTCAAAATAAGCATAAACAGTTTTTTTTCTTCCCCTAACCTCTTCCTACTCAGGATTTGCAGTTAAGACAGTCATTCAGTTTAAACTTATGAAAGCATTTTCAATTTTTCAGCAATTCTTCAAGTTCAGCACCTTGGTATAAGGTTTCTGAAACTGACATGTCTATAAAGTCTTTAATCAGTCTTTTCATGCAGGGGATGCAGCAGCACACACATACCACCAGCTGGATCATTCCTACACAGATGGCAATCAGGATGTTCATTAGTATACTGCCCCACCCCCCAAACAATCTCTGGAAAATGTCAGTCAATGGATTTGGTCCTGGCTTGGTCATAGCTGACACCTGCTGAATTACCTCAAGGTGATTGTCTATCTCGTGTTTGTGGTCAGGAATATACGAACAGCACTCCTCCTGGATTAAAGCACAAGTACCTCCTCTCACCACTAGGGTGAAGTCAAGAGCCATGCAGTTTTGAAGCACTACAGTTCTCATGGCAGTCAGTTCATCAGTCACCAATTCTAGAGCAGAAAAGGTTGCATTGCTCATTATTTCGAGACGTTTAGACAGTTTTCTCAGTTCCCAGATTGATTTTGTTGCTCCATATGCTGGCAGTACACCTGCCCACGAGATGATGGTATCACCCAAGTCCATATGTGACAGTCCATTTTTCCCTAGGCCCACAGTATGATGGTTTTTCCAGCCCGCATTGATTTGCCCCACTGGGTTGACAGGCTTCTTGATTTCTCATCGAACATTCCGAATTTTCCCCTGAGGTAAAACTGCTGTGTGTCGTATGGCCAGAACCAGGTACCCCAAATAACAACTGCTGGATCAATTCTCAGGTAACCACTTATATGCTTTCCTACCACATACAAAGTAGCAATCTTCTACTTTGGTAGTTACTTTACTATGTCCTGGCTCTGGGTGAAAATTTTTTTTGTCAACTATAATCAGTTGTTTATAGAGGTCAGCATTATGTTTTACTTCATCAGTTGTCCTATGCATCAGTTCAAAAAATGAATCATAGCTTGTGTTGCAATAGGAACCTGTGTTGTCAGTTTTATTGTAGCATCTATAGGGAACAGTCACATTGCAATTGCTCCAACCCACCTGAACTGTATAATTTTTGTAAAAACACACAGTCCCCTTCTGTCGAACAGACAAGTGCAATGCTACTTTATCTTGTGATGTGACATCTGATGTATCATAGACTAAGTTTTCCCAGATCTTGTTGGCTCCTAGGGGGACTGAAGTTAACAATAACCCCCCCGTATGCTGTAGGCAAAGCTGTGCAAATCCAGCAATTCGAAACATTGAAGGTCTCAGCATACACATATTTGATTGCCTGGTAAGTGTTGAAGTTTGGGTGCCACTCTACGTGCAACTCTCTAGGCTTATTCAGTTCAGTTTGTGTGGCTGGGAAAAGGAATGGCCACAACAAAAATATTATTGTCACTAGTACAGTCAACAGGATGATTATGCAATACTTCTGAGGAAACGGTTGTTCTGTATTCCTGTTTTCTCCGACTCTTCCGGGTAGGTGTATTTGGATTTTTCTGGATTCCATCATTTTTGCTTTTGACATGTGATCTTACTCTCTGCCCTAATAGGACCTTCAGCACTGATGGTTTCGTCACTGGGGTTGAGACGGATCAGTCCTATTGATCTGACCCCCCTTTGTAGCCAGACTTTGTGCTGAGGGCCCCAATGGAGAGGTAAGATTTTTGTCCAGTTCAAAGTTCTTAACTAGTTTGCAGTGCATCAGGTGGATCCATGAAGCTCACTCTGCTATCTTGACTGCAGTGAGTGTCGAAAGAAGCACCTGGTATGGACCTTCCCACCTTGGTGATGACCAGTTCTTCTTTTTTATAACTTTTATCCACACCCAGTCTCCGGGTGTCACTGCCATTTCTGATGTCTCGGTTTGTTTTCTATCTGAAACAGAATTTGACTGCAACAGATGTTTAGAATTCATTAACTTCCTCATATATTCAGCTAGTGTAAAATCAGCTTCCTGGTCTGAGAAAATGAGAAGTTTCCACTGGGGTGTATAATAAGCCCTTCCAAATAGTTTTTCAAAAGGAGTCAATCCTTTTGCAGTCAGAACAGTTCTCATGCTCAACAGTGCCAGGGGCAAACAATACAGCCAATTCTTTCCTGTCTCAGCTATTAACTTTCTCAATTTGTTTTTTAATATAACAGTATGCCTTTCAACTAGCCCTGCAGATTGCGGATGGTATGCACAATGATTTAAATGCTTACTTAACTGCTGTATGGTTTGGTTTACAAAGTGTGTACCATTGTCACTGTAGATCCTTTCCGGAATGCCGAATCTAGGGATGATTTCTTTGACAAGTACTTTTGCCGCCGAGGCTGCATCTGGATTTTTGGTTGGAAAGGCTTCCACCCATCTGGAAAACATATCTTCAATGACAAGACAATACTTAAAGCAAAAAAAAAGTGGAAATCAGTTGCCCAAAAGGTCCAGCCAATACAAATCCAAGCAGAGCAACTGTAAAGAAGGCCTCAACTCCTTAGCTACGTAAAACACAATTTATTTCCACAAAAGACTCCAAAATGCCCAACACATTAACGCTGTTCACCAAAATCCTGCATTTTCGTTTCAAATGACTTCCTCGGATGAAAAACTGAATGCATACCTATAACACACCCTCCAATATATACCCTCTATCCCAATTAACTAATAATTAAAACAATTAAATATTTATTTTACATCAACTTTAAAATATGCTTATTAATAAAAATGTATTTATGCAGTTTTTAAAGAAGTTGGTGTATGTTATATTTAAAATATATGTAACACAAACCAACTACGGAGCTATCATGTAGCAGGTAAAGCAGCCAAACGAAGGATACTTCCAAATAACAATCAGGCAGAATGCTGCTCAGCTTCAGTCCAACTTAGACAGATTTTAAAGATCCACACAGGAGCACAAAGACCAGAATAAAACTCAGGTTTATTAAAACAAGAGGTGAGCGCTTTCGCTATGAGCTTCTTCAGACCTAATAACATCTACATTCAAAATAACCAAGGTATATATCGTTTCCTTTGACTCAATTAAAAAATCAATTAAGACATCAATTAGCTACTAGAACATCTTAAAGGTAGATATACACTGTATTTAATTACTACAAGAATATATAAAAAAACTATTTCATATACTGCATCCACATATAAAAATATGCATATAAAACCATATACTTATGCTACTATAATAAATTTACAAAAATAATAAAATATCACATATATATGAATACAGAAATATATATAGGGAATATATGTATAAAAAGCAACACTCATAGATGGCTCATTTATGTAGCCTTCTTCTTTTCAAGGCAGGTTTAATGGATGCACGTTCATTCAAACCTTTACCCCTATCACCCCTCAAAACAATGATCCAACATGTTTCCCTGTACTCTGTGTATGTCCTAATATCCCCTTGTCTAAGACTGTTGTTAATGGATTCAATGACCCTAAAACTAAAGGTGTGCTCTGTACCTGATTCATTTACATGTTTAGAGAGTGCATTATTTAATAACTTCTTCCTAATACTATACAAATGTTCTCTAATACGATCGCGTAAGACTCTATTAGTCTTCCCAATGTAAAATGCATGGCAGATATTACATACTGCCAAATACACTATATTAGAGGACATACAATCATGATGACCTAAGAATTTAAAGGATTTACACATATCTGGATGAAAAAAACCCTTCTCAGTACTAATATAGGGACAATAATTGCATGAGCCACATGGCTCAGTAAACCCATAATCCATACAGCCTCTATTCTCTTTCCTGTGACACAACAGCCTTTTCAAGTTCTTATTATTCTTATACCTAAAACTAGGGGTTTGACCAACAATGTCCCCTATGTCACTATCAACCAAGAGAATAGGCCAAAATTGCTCAAAAAGTTTCGTAACATACCCAGTGTCACTTGAGAAATATAATGGGACTTTGGTAAATCTAGTCCCAGTATTAACAAGGGGGGTAGATATAAACTCATTCGGGCCAAAAATATGGTTTGGCTCTGGTTTCTCTCAAAGATGTGAGGACATTCCATTGCCTCTCCAACTCTACATGTGAATAGCCTCTTTCTATCAAATTATCACCAACATTGGCAAGTTCAGAAGAAAAAACAATTTCAGAAGAGTTCATCCTAGATGCTCTCATACCATGCCCTCTAACTAGATTCCTAAAGATATAGCCAGGATGCATGCTCGTCCTAAATAAAAAGGCGTTATTATGACATGCCTTACGGTGGACGCCAGTATTAATGATACCCGAATCTAATTTCTGAATGTACACGTCAAGATAATCTATAAAATCAAAAGAAAATTTAAACGTAAATTTCAGGCAAGTCATCAAGTTGTTCACTTCTTCAAAGAAGTTACTAAACTCCAGATAGGAGCCACGCCATAAAATAAACAGATCATCAATGAAATGCCTATAGAATAGGACATGTTCTATGAAATTGTTCTGTATAAATAAAACCTCATGTTTCCATTGAGCAAGGAACATGTTGGCGTAGCTATTGGCACAAGAAGTGCCCATAGCTACGCCATGTTTCTGCAAATAAATATTCTTCCCAAAAATAAAGATGTTATTATGAAGGACAGTTTCCAAAAGGAAACATGGCAGCTCTATCTGTACACTTGTATAATCACTATGTAGGCTTAGATATCTATGGATAAATTGAATGCCAAGATCATTAGGTATCATGGTAAACAGTGATTGAACGCCCATTGTGACAAAGGCTAAATTTTGTGAATCAGTCATACTGCTCACACAACCATAAAGGTCTGTTAGAAATTGTTTAGAGTCCTTTAAAACAAATGGGTCCAAACTGATCACAGGGCGTAAGTACTTCTCTACATACAGAGATAAGGGCTCTGTAACCCAACCACCCCCTGCTACTATAGGCCTCATGGGTGGTCTATAAGAATCTTTATGAATTTTGGGAAGTCCTTGAATAATGGGAATTAGCAGGTTGTTAACACTCAGAAAATCAAATACTTCCCTCGAAATAAGGCCAGTTCTACTAATATCAATCAAATCATTCTTAACTGTTGATATAATATTGTGTACATCAGAAGCTGAAATTACCTTATAGAAAGTGTAGTCTTCTAACATCTCATGCATACTAGCAGAGTAGTGATCACTATCCATAATGACAATTTTATTTCCTTTATCTGCTGGCCGAATGGTTAAAGTATCATTATTTTGTAAGGAAAGAAGAGCTTTCCGTTCCCTAAAGGTTAGATTTTGTTTCAAGGATCTCAAAGAATTTCTTGTTCTATTGTCATAGAACTGAAAGATTTCATCTTCAGTTAACTTACTATAGGCTTCAACTAGTGGATGATTGAGAGGGGTGTAAGAACTTGGTTTCCTTAAAGAGGGCCTTACTCTCTCTGTCTCTACAGTATCACAATCCTGATTGCCAAATGTAAGGTGTAGCATAACATCCCTGCAAAAAATCTTTAGGTCAAGTATAGTATCTTCTAACTTACTAGGACGGGTAGGTATAAAATTCAAACCTTTCTGTAGTATATTACATTCATCTAACGTGAGGTCATATCTAGAAATATTATGAATTAGTGTGAAACGTCCTTGTTCCACATTCTCTTTATAGTTTGATTCTGTTGAATTTTGCCTGACAACTTCCACCTGTTCCTGCTGGTTGACCTCCCTCTCCCCCCCCCTCCCCTGTTCACATGAACGGGTAAAGGAAAAGAAGGCAGGTAACCAGATTCGCCATTACTATTGGAGTTATGACCAAAGGTATTACCTTTGGATACTTTAGGTCTAACGACCTGTTCAGTATTCGTAGCACAGGTATTAGTTCCAGGGTGGTTAACAAAGGTATGTGGGGGTAAATTGTCCACTGAGGACATCCCTTCATTAGTAACATTGTTAGAATTCAAGGCAGGGTCTAACCCCTTAGATGAACCCTGGACATCTACAGGTTCTCTATAATGACTTTGACCCACCTTATCATTAGAGAAATTTCTTATATCATTACATTCTAGAGCTTGCTCTACAGAGACATGTGAAACATCATAAATAGGACTGGCAACATTTCGCATGCCTTCAGCAGGCATTGATACTCTCTTACATGCATTTCTATTACTACTAATTTCAGTATTAGCAACATTAAATGAATTCATAGCATTAGGAGCATTATTATCAGAAATGGAACTGACATTATTGTTACTAACATTAGATTGTCCAAAGCAGGGCCATAAAAATACATGGCCTACTTTAAAATCACGAGTGTCTCTTATAATCTTAGACTTCTTCTGTTGGATAAGTTGTCATTCAAGGACTGCTACCCTATCTAGTAGCATCTCAAAAGGTGCTCCATACACATTAAAAATTAATTAAGACATCAATTAGCTACTAGAACATCTTAAAGGTAGATATACACTGTATTTAATTACTACAAGAATATATAAAAAACCTATTTCATATACTGCATCCAAATATAAAAATATGCATATAAAACCATATACTTATGCTACTATAATAAATTTACAAAAATAATAAAATATCACATATATATGAATACAGAAATATATATAGGGAATATATGTATAAAAAGCAACACTAATAGATGGCTCATTTATGTAGCCTTCTTCTTTTCAAGGCAGGTTTAATGGATGCACGTTCATTCAAACCTTTACCCCTAACACCCCTAAAAACAATGATCCAACATGTTTCCCTGTACTCTGTGTATGTCCTAATATCCCCTTGTCTAAGACTGTTGTTAATGGATTCAATGACCCTAAAACTAAAGGTGTGCTCTGTACCTGATTCATTTACATGTTTAGAGAGTGCATTATTTAATAACTTCTTCCTAATACTATACAAATGTTCTCTAATACGATCGCGTAAGACTCTATTAGTCTTCCCAACGTAGAATGCATGGCAGATATTACATACTGCCAAATACACTATATTAATGCAAGTCCAGTCTGCCCTAGGCTTCCATTTTTCAGAGATGTGGTCTGTAAGACCTTTTACTTTGTTGTCTAATTCTGCACTGCTATCTGGGAGGGGTCTTTGTGCAGCATCACGGGGATTCCAGTTGCCACTAATCTTGTGCCAATCTGGCCCCACAAATTGTCTAACTACTTTTTCTACCTCTACTCTGTTTAGGTTATAACTCAGCCTCATTCCTTGTAAATCTTCTGAGAATTTTCTAAAATTAACTTTTGGATGGGGAATTCCCTCAGTGGCTTTTCGGATATCTTCCATAGTCCAAGGTCTATACACTAAAATGGTTGGGTCTTGATTATCTTGTCCTGCCTGAGGATTGGGCACTTCTATAAGTGGGCATATTTCTTCTTCACTCATAGATCGTGAATTCTTAACCATTTGATATAACTCAATGCCTTCATTTGAGTTACCTGCCCTTGTTCAAGACCTGCAAGACCTGGTCTTGATGGGATCTCTAATATACGGTTTTATTTTCATAATGCCGCTTTCTTCAGTGACCACAGGATATCGTGGGGGTGGACTAACCTGTTCACTTGCTTCATATTCTGGTAAGGGAGGTGGAGGGGTCGATGCTATTACTAAGTTATTGTCCTCCTTATCTAAAAACATTGTCTTTGAATTGTTGTTCTTTTGTTCGCTGCGGTTTACTTCCTCAATCCACCTGTGTGCCTGAGGAATTCCTAATTTACGTTGCTTTTTTACCCAACATTTGGAATCGGTTTTGAGCTGTTTGACAAGTTTGATAAGCGAGGATTTTTCTAATTTTCCGTCAAATTCATATTTATTAACCCATTTTGAATAATATTTAATATTGTCAGCGCGCTGCGACTGCATGTATTTTGCATCTTCTGTTAACGGCGGATTTTGGGGTCTTTTTGTGCAATTATTACCCATTTTGTTCTACCCTTTTGATCGTTACATAACCTCTCTTATTTTTAACATGGTACCACGGATTTTGTTATAGTCTCTTCAGAATGACTGCCTACTTATTCTGTTTCTCCTGATCTATGACAAGACAGTAATCTTTTCTGTCCCTGACTTGTAAGAAAAATACAGTCCTGACAAAAACAATACAAATCTAGTCCCTGATCTAAAACAGAAAACAGAGAAAAGTAGATTCACCTTACCTGAGCCTACGTGATTGATCACCTGATTCGCTGAGACCCGTCCTTCAGTCACAGATCAGAAAGTGGCTGGCCTCTTTTGAACGACAATTCAGTCAGGGGGCTTTTCAAATAAGAAGAACCGATTTGGTTTCTTCCCCGTATGGTTTCAACCACCTGGCCCGTCTGATCCGAGGTAATGAGAGGATTCCGGTCCGAAGGACCAATCTGTCAAAGGAAAAAACTTCAAAGACCAATTCATGAAAGGTTCAAGCAAGGCACCCTTTATTAACTTGCAGCAAGGAGACAAAGCATGCTGGCAGAATGGTTTGTCTGAACATTAATAATTAGTATGGCATTTATATACAGTTCTTTCCATGTCATACAGAAATGTTACTTCTATTGCTGACATAGTTAGACACAGCTTTCTGTATTGTTCTAGAGAAAATGTTACTAGACTAATTGCTGAACAGTTGAGAATAACTACTGATTTACAAAACATCTGAGAAAAACAACCTGGCCTTGGGGCTTATTTTAGCCCACCACAAACTTTCAATTCTTCAATTGTGCAGTTCTAATATATGTGTTACATTTTGCCTAGATTCAAGGTACATTTCTAGCTTAGGTACAAGTAATGCTGACTACGGTTTATACTTTCAAGCATCCATTGTGTTCTTTATCAAAGCTTCGAGCAGCTGTGTACTTTCTCATGGCATAAGCAGAAAATCAATAACTCTTTGTTAAGTCTCATGACACTAGTAGAAATGAAATACTTCTTATTATTTTCATGACCTTAGCAGAAATCAAATGCTTCTTGTTAAGTTTCTAATAGCTGTGCAGATTCATGCAGTGTGAACAGAATAAATGTATTAACCCTTTTAAACCTCGAATGCACTAAGCATGCATATTACTAATACATATTTTTCTAACAATTATGTATAACAATAAATAATCCAATAATTAGTAAGATATTAACACATATTAAAATCAACTATAGCAAATACCTAGTCTTAAAGTTCATTATTCAGCCCATCAAAGTGCATTATACTTAAAAATAAACACAGCATATTTAGTCATATCACTTTCTGTGTTCTCATTTGCCCCCTTTTGGTTTACATATTGTTGTTCTGAAAAAAAACAATCCTACTACTTATTCCTATGTGCACTGATTGATTGGAGTTTGGCAGTCACATGGTTTCCATAACTCTTAAGTCATATTTGTCTTGCACGTTTTTTCTGCACTGATGAAAAATAGTCTTGTATCTTCATATAGATTCTGAATAGGTTTTGCAGTGAACTTTGGTAGAAATAGAAATAGTGTACTCTTATGCATCGTATTTGAAAATTCCTTTGGGAACATCTCCAATGCAAACTATCCAAAATACTGTTTTTTTTTTTAATTTATGAAAATGTCAAACAACTACACTAATATTACATGAAAGATGGATTAAAAACATTAAATAGCTAATCATCTGTTTAATCGCAAGCAAATAATTCATTGGTCAAGGCTCTGGATTTCAGTTTAATCCACCCAAACATATGCAGTCTATATAATCCTTTAAACATATACAGCCAGTATAGCTTGCTCTCAAACACACACACACACACACACACACACACACACACACACACACACAGACACACACACACACACACACACACACACACACACACACACACACACACACACACACGCACACGCACACGCACACACACACAGACACACACACACACACACACACACACACACACACACACACACACACACACACACACACACACACACACACACACACACACACACACAAACACACACACAGAGTTACTGAAGCCTCCCTCCACAAATGTATCCCATCAGTGTAGTCTCCAAATACATGAAATCACTGCATCTCCTAAAACACAAAAAGTCAGTGCAGCTTCCTCCAGACACATGCAGTCAGACTAGCTTCCCCAAAACACATGCATTACGAGTAGCACCCTCAAATGCATGCTGTTAGGGTAGCTCCCCAAAGCACAAGCAGTCAGAATATCTCCTCACATACATGCAGTCAATGCAACCTCCCTCCCAAACAAACACAGCAGTGTTAGCTCCCTGAAACACAGCAGGCACTTTAACCTGCTGGCAGCCACATGCTGTTACGTGTAGCCATAATCAAAGCAGCTAACCTTTCTTTGCTCCAGCATTGCTTAAGGGAATGAGCAGTGGTTTATTATGCCTTTGCCAGATAAAAACAATATAATTAGTTTGTGATTCAGACACTATGTACTGTTCTGTGTCCCTATTTCTTGATGGGCATCTGCTGTCACTGAGTCAGATAAAATGTAATTATCCATCTAAGGAAAACACCCAAAATCTTATGTTCTGCATCCTAGTTTTGTTTGCCCTTAAGGTGTTTAGGATTTAGCTGAAAATTAATACACTTTGGAGTGTCATTCTGCTAAATAATCAAGCTGTAACTCTCTGCCAAGACAAGCAAAAAATAGATGTGAGTGACTGTGTGTGCTTGTGCGTGTGCGTGTGCATGTGCGTGTGTGTGTGTGTGTGTGTGTGTGTGTGTGTGTGTGTGTGTGTGTGTGTGCGTGTGTGTGCATGCATGTGCGTGCATGTGTCTATATATGTATGTCGTGTACTGAGAAATGGCAATCAAAGTGCTTTCCCTGAATAATCTCAGGACAAATACATTTCTTATTAAGAAAGATCTTATGGCAAAGATCCCATATGCTATCTTCAGTGCTGTTACTACAACTGTATTTAATATGATGCAATTTGGACTTTTTCTGGCTGCCAGTTAAGCTGAACCTGGTAAGGGGTCAGAAAAGCAATGGTAAAGATAGACTGTAGACAATTACCATATAGTTTCCCATTTATTAAAAAAGTCAGGTAGTAGAGTTGATTTTCAGCTTGTTTGTTTCTGCGGTACATTCAAGCCATAGAAAAAGCTTTATGACTAATC
The DNA here is from genome assembly GCF_019279795.1 of Protopterus annectens. Taxonomy (NCBI): domain Eukaryota; kingdom Metazoa; phylum Chordata; order Ceratodontiformes; family Protopteridae; genus Protopterus; species Protopterus annectens. The sequence continues at coordinate 774,827,497 of NC_056726.1, read as the reverse complement.
CCTCTGCCTTAAGAATGGGGAACAAGTTATTCCTATGTGCAGATAACGTGCTAGTGTGCTTTGCCTGCAAACTATGGTTGTAGATTTTGAATTTATTAATTGAATTTGGAACTATTGTTGGTGTGTAAGACTAACATATCAACATCTTTTAATATTTTACCACTTATTGCAGTTATGCTATGAAGTGATATAGTTTCATTTCCAGGGGGGATGCTATCAGTTAATTTTTTTTAAATAAATCTTATCACCTCAATATAATTTCAATTGAAAGATGAATCATGTGGAGTGATCTCTAAAATAAGTCTAACAGGATTGTGAGGATGTTAAAGCTTTCTTTAACATCAAAAGCAACACATATCCTAGTTGTACCAATATTTATATTTTCATTGGCATTAAATGTCATGCAGTATACATCAGAATATTCTGAGGGTATGTTTGCTACAACATCATAGGACTGAGTAGGTCATGCTATATCTGACCTAGAATTGCAGCAGGTCAGTTGATTCATCCTGGGTGTATACCTATTTAAAGAACATTGAAAAAATATACTGTTATACACAAACTCTGTGGGACTAGCTTTTAAAGCCTTATTTTTTGTACCTTGGCAGACAATGTTATCAGTTTGGAGAATCTGTCCGAATAAATGACTTATGTTTGGTAGGTTCTAAACAGATGAGAGTTTAAAGGCTACGTCAGTTGAGTGATTTTGGGGGTGATTGTTCAGGATCTGCCTTTGCTTCTTGCACTTATTCTTTGCTTAATAAGGCAATCAGGACGCATTTTCCCAGTTCTTGGGTAAGGATGCGAAGATGTACTAAGGAGGCTCCCAAAAGGGATTTGCATTGAGGGGGGGGTAATAAGTACAGTCGCCCTAGTCAAATATCCTTTAACACAATGACTGCAAGGTCAATTCAAGGACTAAAAAAAGGGGTCAAGGATAAGAGGGTTCCTAAGGGCATGGTAAGCAAGTAATAGATCTCCCCTACCCCGTCAGGAGCCTACTTGACAAAGAGCACAGGCTCAAGTATTCCAGCGTCTGCTGGTAGCTCAGAATTTTGAGATCAGAGACCCTTTAAATTAGGAACCTCTTGAGTGAATTTTGTTTTCAGTTTGTCTAGCTAGATACATACCACATGTTGTATTATGTTCTATAACAGGTCTGAATAAGACAGAATATAAGAGAACAATGACTTCCTTGGATTTAGAAGAAATTAGTTTGGCAATTAATTGTGACCTATAGAAGGATTTTCTAACTACAACTGCCAAATGATAATTGAAGGAAAGGGAGATATGAACCCAGGTGCCCAGATCTCTAATCATTGTCTCACTTGATAATGGGGTGCTTTCAATGCAGTACATTGTTGTATATTTTCTCTTTATGAAAGGGGATGGTACTGCATTCGTTTGGCCTTTAGTTTAAGTCTGTTTTCTGTGGCTCTGGTGTTGGTGCATGGTAATTTATTTTAGAGGGGGTATATATAAACACATTTTTTCCAGGGGATTTTACAAATAAGCTCAGCTTGCAGTCATCAACAAATTCTGTTAGCCAGAAATGACTGTTATCAGTACTAAGGTCAGAAAAATAAATTTCAGGCAGGAGATGACCTAACATAGATCCCTTGGGGGGCACCACTAGTCACCTTCTCTCTGAATGGGTTAGTATCACCTCTTTGGGCAATGTGCACTCTGTCCTTGAGCCATTTCAATATTCATCTTACCACATAGGTGTCACTATTTAAGGCAATTATTTACATTTCTATCATGTGGCATGTCATCAAATGTCTTGGCCAAATCAAGACAGGCAGCACGGACTATGCAAACACTGTCTACCAGTCGAACGATTTTCTCAAAGATTTAGCAGGCATGACCTTCCCATTACAAAGGGTCAATGATAATGCACTCCATGGCTTTATAGGTATGACTTGTAAGGCTGATGGGCCTGTAACCTCCACAGCCAGCAGTAGGTAAACCGTTGTTAAGGGGCATCACTGCAGCAGTGTGTGTCAGGATTCAGGGACATAACGTCTATTGGGGATCAGCAAGTGCTTGTTTGACATTGTTTATTAGATAACCCAGAATATTATTGGGACCTATGGAAAAAGTATTTTTGGTCTTTTAAGGAAATGATCAACTTGTCTGCTGGTATATTTACAATGTCACTTGGGTTTGAGTAGGAGGCTCAGTTGTGGAAAAGTCTGTAGCAGTGTCGTGAACTATTTCCTAGTTTTCTAACATAACTGAAGAACATACAGTTATCATTTGCTTCAGTTGCTAGTCTTAGTTCAAGGGATGCTTTGCTGGCCTTTATTTTTACCTTCATTTTGTTAGTGAGGAGTTTTTTTATACAATTGTCATGCTAGGACTTCTAACCATACTTGGTGACTCAAGTACCTTTTTTCTGCTGTAAGGTTTGTTTATATTGGTTGACCACCAGTTTGGTTTGTTTTTGAACAAGACGATACACAGCTTCTTAAGTTTTAGGATAAGTATACATGGTTCTCAAAACACAAGAAAAAGGAGCGACATGGTTGATCCTGCATTAAAAAATAATATTCTATAGAATCAAAAACTGTTGGAGTTTTAGAGTGAAGTCAATAGGTAGGGAGACGTGATTGCATTAAACTTTAAGATTTAGGATGAACAACAGATATGTTTGGTTCTCTGGATTTGTGTATACTATTATTTCTCAAAAGACAAAAACGGAATCATGATTTCATCCCACTGTCAGAATAATAATGATGTGTCAACATCCATACCACAAACAAACCACATTGTTGCTCTCATCTCATACAGCATGATAATTATTAAGAATATATTACTGATACAGTTCTAAAGTGTTCTCTGAACTTTTTTTTTTATTTCATTTATCTGATTTTAAATTTTGTTGTTTAAACATTTATATATATTCCTATTTCATTAATTTGTTAACTGTCTCAGCTCCCAAGGCCCAACAGCTTTTCTACAATAAAGACATACAAAGCTCTGTCTGCTTAAGTAACTTGCACAGACACATATGATAATATGTAAGAAGAGGCTGTGGGAATCAAGCCATGGACTGCATGTAAAACTTTGGTATCTGAGAAAGACAGTTCTCTGACTTATGTTTCAGATTTTTATTTATTATATCTCCATTATTAGTCATGACTTCCTATGATCCTATGACTGATAATTAGTTTTTATGTTTTCACGTTTTATGTAGTGTAAAGTGTCACAGTCAGGAAATACTACTGGCTGTCAACATGGAACTAATCCTTTACAGCACAGTTTTCCAAAAAGTAATACATATACCACTGAGGGTATATGGCATGGCAATAAATGGTACACAGAGTGTGACTATTTATTTATTTATTTATTTGCTTATTTTATTGTTTGACCCATTTTTCAGTTTTTCTGCAAAATACTGCTTTTTAATTTGCCATGCACACAAACAAAAATATTGTAGATGTGCAACAACTTTCATGGATATACTGCATTTTCTGAGCTGGTCTCCCATCAGCTAAAACCACAATTAGACCACGTGCATAAGTATGCACATACAATTGCAGTTCCTTCAGGAATGTGCAGCCACTGTGGATCTTACTTAAAAGTGGGCATTATAAAGCATAGAGCAAATTCCTGTGATAGAAGTATGGCATATGCTCGTTTATTTTTATTGTATTTGTTCACTAGATTAGCCCTAATGTGAGCAGCTAAATACCAAGAATGATTAGATGATGTCTTGGTACAGGAAAAAGGATTATAGCTGCAACAAAAAGGAAACTACAGGGGGATACAAGGATTATAGCTGCAACAAAAAGGAAACTACAGGGGGACACAAGGATTATAGCTGCAACAAAAAGGAAACTACAGGGGGATACAAGGATTATAGCTGCAACAAAAAGGAAACTACAGGGGGATACAAGGATTATAGCTGCAACAAAAAGGGAAACTACAGGGGGATACAAGGATTATAGCTGCAACAAAAGGGAAACTACAGGGGGATACAAGGATTATAGCTGCAACAAAAAGGAAACTACAGGGGGACACAAGGATTATAGCTGCAACAAAAAGGAAACTACAGGGGGATACAAGGATTATAGCTTCAACAAAAAGGAAACTACAGGGGGATACAAGGATTATAGCTGCAACAAAAAGGGAAACTACAGGGGGATACAAGGATTATAGCTGCAACAAAAGGGAAACTACAGGGGGATACAAGGATTATAGCTTCAACAAAAAGGAAACTACAGGGGGACACAAGGATTATAGCTGCAACAAAAAGGAAACTGCAGGGGGATACAAGGATTATAGCTGCAACAAAAGGGAAACTACAGGGGGATACAAGGATTATAGCTGCAACAAAAGGGAAACTACAGGGGGATACAAGGATTATAGCTGCAACAAAAGGGAAACTACAGGGGGATATAAGGATTATAGCTGCAACAAAAAAGAAACTACAGAGGGATACAAGGATTATAGCTGCAACAAAAAGTAACCTACAGGGGGATACAAGGATTATAGCTGCAACAAAATGGAAACTACAAGGGGATACAAGAATTATAGCTGCAACAAAAAGGAAACTATAGGGGGATACAAGGATTATAGCTGCAACAAAAAGGAAACTACAGGGGGACACAAGAATTATAGCTGCAACAAAAAGGAAACTACAGGGGGACACGAATTATAGCTGCAACTAAAAGGAAACTACAGGAGGACACAAGGATTATAGCTGCAACAAAAAGGAAACTACAGGGGGACAAAAGGATTATAGCTGCAACAAAAAGGAAACTACAGGGGGACACAAGGATTATAGCTGCAACAAAAAGGAAACTACAGGGGAACACAAGGATTATAGCTGCAACAAGAAGGAAACTACAGGGGGATACAAGGATTATAGCTGCAACAAAAAGGAAACTACAGGGGGATACAAGGATTATAGCTGCAACAAAAAGGAAACTACAAGGGGATCTGGAAGATTTCAGCAAAGGGCATATTCTTATGGCCTTGTTTGGAAAGAGGCTTCCAAGAGCAATAATCAAATAGTGAGATGAATCAGCAACAAATGAAATCAGCCACTGCACAAATGGGCCAAAAGAGAGTGGACACAGCTAATATACATGAATCTACAGAGCTCCAAGAACCATTAGGCCGGCATTTTTTCATCAAACAGTCCCATGAGTGAGGAACAGTGGCAGGGGATGCAGAAGAGAAGACAGAGGTAGAAAACATCAGTGTACACAGAACCAACAAAATAGCAAGCAGTCTGTTGAGGCGAGTGAGATATATGTTTTAACCTTTTCTCAATGCAATTAATCAGCTCACAATTAAGCCTGTTACAGAAAGGATTTTCCTCTGTTCTAACTAATCTTGGTACAGTAGCTGATACTCTAATAGACCTACAACTTTTTGTAAGAAATTTGAAACTATGTTTACTTTTTCCAAATGGTAGTTTGTTTAAAATGTCATTTTACTCCAATTGTCTGCTAATGGAAACCTTTCTAGGAATGTGTGTGAAAGAAATAATGACTTTAAATGGATATCATTTAAAAGGTAATTTGTATAATTTACTTTTTGAGGAAATGTAATGAAGATTTCTTATTAAGCAAGTGGACAAAGATGAAGGGATTGTAATTTTAAATATGGTTGATTATGTATATTTGGTAAATGAGCTATTGTTAGATACTATGACATATAAGCAAATAACAAAGATAGATTTAAATAAAATGATTTTAAATTTTCAGTCACAGATTTATGATTTTTTTATATGACTGTATTATAAGTCCGCGGTAGTGGTGCTGCGGTAGCGTTGTCGCCTCACAGTAAGACGCTGTCCGGTTCAATTCTCAGTTAGAGCGTCTTCTGCGTGGAGACATGCGTGAATGGGCATACCTTCATTGAAGGTTGTAAGTCAGGGCTGGCAACTCGGTACGTAAAAATCAATTGCCAATCATTAGCGGACCGGAGTTCCGCTGTGGTGACCCCTAACCGGGAAAAGCTGAAAGACACACATATGAATGTATTATTAACTAATTTTAAATATGGTTGATTATGTATATTTGGTAAATGAGCTATTGTTACATACTTTGGCATATAAGCAAATAACCAAGATAGATTTAAATAAAATTATTTTGCATTTTCAGTCAACGATTTATGATTTTTCTATGAATGTATTATTAACTACAGAGATTTTTGATTATTTTTACCTTAGGGGCCCTATTCTCCATGAATGTTAAGGTTTATCTAAAATTCATAACAGCAAACATAAGCTACCTATGAGACCCATAGTTGCAGGCAGATGATGGAAAACACAGCCTGCTTGTACTTATTTAGGAAAGAAAATGCATACTCATATTAATAAGCCAAACATTGAGGTGAATGACATAAAATACTTTCTTTAAGATTTATATGCCTGGAGTGTAAAAGTTAATGACTTAAATTTGTTTTGTAACTTCAAATGTACATTTGCTCTTTAAAGCATTCCAGGTAGAATATGTCAGAGAATTTGTAACTGAGCACTCACAGGTATCTAATAGAAAAATTAATTTATTGTCTTTTATTAGAGTTGGTACTCAAAACTAATTTGTTTATATTTATAGATAAATATGATTTACAAAAAAGCATGTGTGGCAATGGGTATAGCTTGTGCCAACACATATACCAATATGATTTTATTACAGTGGGAAAGCATATTCATTCTCAAAAACAACAATAATATTACTTTCAAGTTATCACACTACAAAACATTATAGATCATGTTTTTGTTAAATAAAAGTGAAACAGAAATGTAAGTAGGATTTTACACAATGAATCTAGACAATACATACAGCCCTCTTTTTTGAATTCTGATATGAATTACTCAAAAGCAAATGATCAGTTTTGTAGATGCACAAAAAGGGAAAAGTGAAAATGAGATTTGTACCGATGCTCATCAGAAATATTGTCAGAAGAACTTGGGCCGGATTCCAAAAGAGTTGCTCTCAGTCTAAATCTGCTCTGATTTCAAGAGACCTGGTCGCAGTGTAAGTGACTTACTCCAGTGTAAAGCCTATCTATAAACAGGCTTACTACAGGGACTAGATTCCAAATGCCTGCTCTCAGCCAGCTCTTAGAGTAAGTGGTCATTTACACTGAGAGCAAGTCTTCTGGAATTGGGACCCTTATCTCTACATTGCAATAGTATGCATCCACACTTCAGCTTTTAAGGTTACCTTAAAAGGACAAATAATGAAGAGTTACAAATAAAGATGACAAAGTTCCAGATACAACATTAATATAACATTTCCATAATAGGGATTATAGCATCACAGAATGGAATAATATCAAATATGAAGAATGTAAAAATGAAGGCAATCAAGTTTATCATTTTTTTCCTAAAAGAAATATAAAGAAGTCTGCATTTTAGATTCTGTCTGACTTATTCAAGGGACACTAATACTTTATGTGATATTTATAGAAAGAATGGGAATACTTTAACTGCAAGTCAAGTAATTAGAAATATTATAGCTGATAATGCACATTTTGCTCATAAAAAGAAACAACATTTGAAAAGACATATTGTTATAAAAATTATGATAAGCATACAGAATATGTTAGATATGTTATATACAGGTATAAAAACTGCAATTACTGCAAGTATGTTAAAGAAAAAAGTATTTATACATTCATATATGAAAAAACAATATGCAGAGGGCAAATCCAGACATTTAGTTATACCCTGACACAGCACTTTCACTCCCTTTTATGTTGGCAAAACAAATCTCTGAATAAAAGAATGAATTTCAAACATAAGAATGACATAGCTAAGAGCAATAGAAATAATGCACTAGCAAAACATGTTCTAGAGGGAATTAAAGGCAATCTATTTAAATGTATGGTCCTACATAAAAATAGAAGAAGAGGGAACACCACCATTACCCCCACAGAGGTAGTGCAACTTAAATAGATACTTGAATTAGACACATTACATTTTCCTGGTCGTGGTGCTGTGGTAGCATTGTCGCCTCACAGTAAGACGTTGTACTGTTCAATTCTCAGCTAGAGCGTCTTCTGTGTTGAGACATGCGTGAATGGGTGTACGTTCGTTGAAGGTTGTGCATCAGGGGTGGCAACTTGGCATGTAAAAATCTACTGCCAATCATTAGCGGACCGGAGTTCCACTGTGGCGACCCCTAACCACGAAAAGCCGAAAGACACAACAACATTTTCCTGGTCTTAATGATGTTCTATCTTTGAAACTGTTATTGAAGGAAAAAGGTCTGAAATTTTGAAATATTGTTATTTGTATTTATTGATGTGCTGATTTGGTTTTATCCTTTAATTAGTGAGGGTTGATGACATATTTCACTATATATTTGCCATATATGTATACATTAAAGAAATTTTGTTATATTGTTGCTGCATTTGATATATAACATTACTGTTTTGTTATGTTAGTCACATGACAGTTAGTACGTGTATTTAAATAGGAACAGGATAGTATATTTTTTGTAATTCACCTGACAAAGCTATTGAGAGCAAATGTGTTTGTGGGTTTCGATGAAATAAACATTATTTTTAACACATGATTCATTGTTTACTTTATTCTATTTCTCCTACTGGTAGTAAGACCATTTTCACATGGGAACCTGGGGTGAGTTCTTACAGTGGGAAAGAATATATGGTAGTTGCACACTATATGAGTACATTAAGTAGGACAGTAATCCAGTTTAGTAATACAAATGAGAAGGCTTACAATATTATATATATAGAAATTAATACATTAAGATGGTTGAAGGGTAATACAGTTTAGTAACCCCATGGAGAAGATTTACATTTTATATGTGTACAGAAATATTTAAAAAATTTGGTAGCAAAAACACAGCAAGCAAAGGGCTTCATGTTGATTACATTTTCATTTTTGAGGAAAGCAGTGTTATATCTGCAGTTAGTTTTGATAGGCAGCTTAAACTATACATGATCAGAAAGTACCAACAGCAAAGAAAATAAATCAGAGAAGATGGTGACAGAGACTTGAAACACAGACTTTCATGGACTGGCAAAAACAGTAAGGTTTGCCCATTTGTTTGAATAAGTTAAATTCTGCCATGGAACTGTCCTACCTCAACTGTGATTTCTGAAACTAGACATAATGAATACATTCCAGAACCTATTGAATTTTTTGACCCAAAATTCAGGGACATGCAGGCATCCCAAAACTAATACATAGCACTTTAGAGAAAATGCAATCACAGCAGAAGCCCCATTTAAGGTGTTTTCTTGTGCAAAGACCCAAGTTGCATCATCATTTACTGAAATATTCATCAAATGTGAAGCCGAAGCAATAATGAGAATGGTGTTTGGCAGCAATGCCAGAAGATGAACTAATATGGTCCCTCTAACTAACTGTGTATCATAAAATAATGGACATGCCTGAATATATAAAGCACTAATTATTAGGCCTGGCATTACAAAGGTGCTGATATATATTGAAAACTGTTTACTATCAAAATGTCAACGTTAAAAAACAATTCCATTTTGAACGTCGAACCAGAATATTGAATTTATGCATACTAATTAGGTCTAAATACTGAATCTGATGAACGAATTCAGCAGATTCGACATTTAAATCGAATAGTGAACTTGATGTCAGAGTAGGAGCTAAGATATGTCTAGCCCTTACCCTACAAATTCATTATTTTGCAGGGGGTCAAGCCCCTGCACCCCCCCTGTGGGGGGCTGCACCCCCACACCCCCTGCTAAATAAATATTCCAACTCAGAGATCGCACTACAGTGAGAAAAGGGATGGATTTCCCAGTCTGCACTGCACCATGATCTATACCCCTAACATTGAGATTCGTATCAGCGAATGCCACTGTCTCACTCAAGTCACGTTCGACAACACAGAAATCGTCCAACTGAATTTCGACATTCCTGTGTTCGCTGAATGTAACTTCAACATTTTGATAGTAAACCTATTGAAAACTGATGTATGTGTAGATAATGTGAACTCAGCTAATCTTTTGGTGTTTGTCAAATATAAGCAGAATAAACAAATTCATAAATACCCTTTGGTGTTCCAACCTTTATGAAGTCTTAAAACTGGAGAAGAGATATTTAAAGATATTGGTGACATTAAGACACCTAATAACACAAAAATACTGAGAAAGGAAAAGTTGGTTTAGCAAGAGAACATTTTCCAAATATTCAGGTTTTTGTCACAGTGGTAAACTCTGTTCCCTGTAGTTTGCACAGGGAAGAATTTTAACTCAACAGATGCCTACACATTTAGCAGAAGTACTTTTATTTTATTTTGCTTTTCTTAAGCAGGTTTTTCTAAGTGGGTATAGTCAAAAAAACTTTTCATTGGAGGCCTGGAGAAAAAAGCTCCAACAAATTACTATTATTTTAAATGGACATTTGGAAATACAAACAGACATTAATTAATATACATTAACAATTGCAAATACATTTGCTAATTAGATTACATTCATATGAAATAAAGGAAACTGTTATAGTATAAAAATACTTATATATTCAGCAGATGCTGAACACTGAGCATTTGAAGAAATCTATAAGTAAGTTTGTCAAACAGATAATAGATCCTGAGATTAGTGATTAGAAATACAAAGACATATAAGTGAGGGAAGGAACTCAGTAGAGCAGAATACGTTAATATTGTAGTTAAGAGGTAGGGTGTTAAGAAGGTTAAGAGGCAATTATATATGGCTATCATAAGATTTATATTAGAAGTGCAGAGGTGGGGTTGTAAGCAGTGTCATAAAACTATGTAAATGGCTGGCAGATGCTTGCAAAACTGTTCAGATTGGTGAAGACTGGTTGTGAGACATAGGATTATGAGTGAAGAGAAATGTTTCAACAATATTTCAATCTAAAGATTAAAGCAGGAGCAGATCCAGAATTCAGACTTGATTTAATGAGTTTGCATTATGAATGGATTTAAATGGTAGTGAGATGTGGTTTCATAGTTTAGCTACACTATTTGAATACAGAGAGTCACCTACCACATTAGATGATTTGGTTATAATGATTAATGATTTTTCTCTAGAGCATACAATTCTATTGAAGGAGTAGTGTTGTATTAAGTTGTTAAGTGCAGGACAATTTTCGGGCTTCTAGAGATGTCTGGTTTAAAGGTTCATAGGTTTATAGGTGTGTACTAGGCTAATGACCACAAGGGCCTTTTCAAGCCTAGACCTGCATCCCAAATGTCTGACAAGTTCTGGTACACTTGATAAGTGTAAGCATGGGCCTGGGAGATGAACCATTTACAAGCGGGGGCCTGGGATATGAAACATTTACAGACTGCCTGTGTCCATTAGCAACATAGGTGTCAAACCAGGGATGAACTTCCAATTGTCCAAGTTACACTTGAATTAGGTTAGGGAGTAACTGTTTCACATGAAGGTGAGCCTGTTCCAGAGAAGGGGAAGTCTCTGAGACACATACCTGTCTCTCCAGCAGGTCCTATTTATATCACAGACAAGGTTTAAGCCTTTAGAGTGGGTAGTTCTGGTGCTGTTTGTTTTGTAGATATGCAGGCAGTCCATCAGGGTGGGGTCTGACAATGCCTTGTATGCCAGACATAGATTGCAGGATTAGGACTTTGAGACAGTCTGAATAGGGCATCTTACTTATGCCCTGTATTATTTTAGTGAGGAAATCCTGCGGACATTTCAATTGTTGAATGTGCCTGATTAGGTACACATCAAAGGGGGCCTTGTACTGAATTATAAGTCTGAGGAATGCCGACACAGTGGAACAATAACTCTTTAGACCTAGATGCCATACCTTTGTTTATAAGTGAATAACACAGAATAGGTTCATAGGTTCATAGGTTTATACTAGGCTATCTGCCCTAAGGCATTTATAAGCCTAGCCCAAAGTTTTGTGGCTTATGCCACCCCTTATGTTAAAAAATACTGTGCCCATTAGTTTGTTGTGCCTCTGTCCAGCAGTGACACAGAGATGATTCCCGGGGTAAACCTACGATCTCCCATCCACCGGTCAAGATTTCTCTTGAACAGAGTCAGCGAGGTGCTCTGCCTCACATGGACCGGGATTTTATTCCACAGCATAGGGAGTCTCTGGGTGACAAATCTATCCCTCCAGCATGTCCTATTTATATCCGTGCTAAGGTTTAAGTCGCTTGCTTTAGTGGATCTGGTAGATTTGGATTTTTTGAGGTGGAGCATGTCCATTAATTCCGGGTTGGACATGGCCTTGTATGTCAGGCACAGGTCACCTCTGAGCAGGCGGTATGCGACTGAATAGAGCTGGAGTTTCTTCAGTCTGGCAGCATATGACAGATTTTGGAGTCCCTTTATCCTTTTGGTGAGGAACTTTTGGGGTCTCTCCAATTGCTGCAGGTGTCGGGTGAGATACATCCCGAATGGGGCATTGTACTCGATCATTGGTCTGATAAGTGAAGAGTACAGGGGAACAATGACCTCACTTGATCTGGATGTGAATCCCTTCATGATCAGGTGGGCAATGTAGAAGGTCTTTCTAACCACTTTAGCAATGTGAGTGTCAAAAGAAAGGCCACTGTCAACCTGGGTCCCCAGGTCCCTGATAACCTCTTCTGTGCTTAATGGATTGCCACCTATATGGTAGCTTGGGGTTACCTTGTTTTTCCCGAAGGGTATGACTATACATTTTTGGCATTTAACTTCAGGCCATGGCTCTGGCACCAGTTATCAGTTTCCGTGAGACCCCTCTGAAGGATATCTGTGTCCGATGTACTTTCCACTATGGCGCCTAGTTTGCAGTCATCTGCAAACTTTGTCAGCCATAGTCCTCCTATGTTTGCCTGTACTTCTGAGAAGTAGATGCCGAACAACAGGGGGCCAAGGACTGAGCCCTGTGGGACACCACTTGTGACCGGCTTGGAGTCTGACATGGCGCCAGCAACTCTAACCCTGTGGGTTCTGTCCTTTAGCCAATTTGCAACCCATCTTGTGACATATGGGTTTACATTTAAGCTGGTAAGTTTCTCTATAATACCTGAGTGGGGTATTGTGTCGAAAGCTTTTGCAAGGTCAAGGTTGGCTGTATGGACTGCCTTTCCCTCATCAATGGCCTTGGTGACTGTTTCGAAGAAGTCGACCAAGTTCAAAAGGCATGATCTGCCCTTGACAAAGCCAAACTGGGTCGGGTCCAATGTCTGCAAGTCCCCTATGTCTTTGTTTATGAGTTCCATTATGATCCTCTCCATAGCTTTGCAGACCAGGCTTGTTAAGCTTATGGGGCGGTAATTACCAGGGTCCGTAGAGGTACCGCCTTTGTGGAGTGGGACCACAGTTGCCGTCGCCACTCCTTGGGCACGATCCTGTGGTAAGGCTAAGATTAAACAGCTGCCTTATATGCGGGTTTAGTTCCTCGTTGAGTTCGTGTAGCACACAGCCGGGGACACCATCCGGTCCCATTGATGCTGTGTTTTTAGCTTTAGAGAGAGCAGCTTTCACCTGCGCATTTGAGATGTCTGGGAGGCTACACTCCGCTGGGATAGTTATCTCTCCTTTTGGGGGGGAGAGGGGGGTGAAGTTTGCACTGAACCTGTCTGCCAGTATGTTGGCAATGTCTGTGGGTTCAGTGATTTTTGTATCATTTTGGACTAATTCTATGCATATCTGGGAGTTTCCACCCAGGTTTCTAACATAGCTGAAGAAGGCCTTATGATTGTCTTTTGAATCTATTGCAATTTTTCTCTCAAAGTTGTCCTTGGATGATTTTATGAGTGCTCATATTTTTTTACTAATAATGATCAAGGGTGTCTTCTCTTTTATGGATTTTGCTCTATCATGTAACAGCTTTCTCCTCTTATTGTAAAGTTTGTTTATGGCTGGGGTCCACCAGACTGGACGTTTGCCCTTGGTGGAAAGAGTCTTGGTTTTATTAGGGATTGCCTGATCCATGCAGTCCTGGAGGTGTTCGTAGAAGGCATTTGTAAGGGCTTCCACAGCTTGGGTTGTGGTTTCCACTGGCTCGGGGGCCTTGAAGGATGCCACACCAGTCTTGAGTAGTGTGAAGTTTGCTTTAGAGAAGTTCTTCACTGTGGTCTTTTTTGTTTGGGGTGGGGGCGGGATGTGGATTTCCAGTGAGATAAGTTTGTGATCTGATCTCACCAATGAGGGATATACTTCTAGTGTGGAGCATTTTGTCCCCATGTTTGTGATGATGAGATCTAGTATATTTTCTCCTCTTGTGGGAACGGTGACTAGTTGTTCCATGGCATTTGAATTTATGAACTCCAGGAACCTTTGGGCTAGAAAGTTGGGGCTTGAGTAATGTTCCCAGTCTATATTCGGGTAGTTGAAGTCACCCAATATAATGGTGTTTGGAGATACATTTATACCCTCCAGTGTCTTTAGGAAGGCTGTGTGGGGTTCCTGAGTTTGAGAGGGTGGCCTGTAGCATGCTACAAATTGTAGAGCAGTTTTGCCTATGGTTAATTGCACCTGGATGGTTTCCGATGCTTCATGCGTTGCCACCAACCTGGAGGTGTGGGTATCCTTGATGAATATGGATACACCCCCTCCTTTTGTGGTGTGGTCTGGGTTTTGGGGCCGGAACGCATGATATGAGGTAAAACCTGATAGTGTCGGGGTGCTCTCAGGAGCCTTGAACCAGGTTTCAGTCACAGCACAGACATCGATGTTCTCCATACTGAGAAGGGCCTCGAGTGCGTGCATTTTGAGATTTAGACTTCTGGCATTGAGCAGCATTACCCTTAGTTTCTTCCCATTTTTGTTTTCTAGGGTGGTAGGTTTAGAATTTGAGCCTTGCCTAAAAAAGGCACTATGGGGGTGGCAAGAGCCTTAGCCAATATTTCTCACTACTGTAGACACATGATGGTCAATGGCTAGATTATTATCTGTGTGTGTCCCCAAATCCCCAACCAATAGGCCAACTTTCAGGGGAGTGTTGTCAATATGGTAATTACTAAGGGTGGATGACTTCCTGAAGTATATTATCATACATTTCTTAGCAATTAGTTTTAGCCCATGGTGTCAACCATTCCCTGAGAACATTGGTGTCAATGGGGGGTTGGTCTATGACTACTCCTAGTTTGCAGTCATCTGGAAATTTATTCAGCCAGAAACCCTTGACAATGGCCTTGACTTCAGAGAAGTACATGCTAAAATGGAGAGGACCAATCCCTGTGCAACCCCATTTCTGACTAGCATCCTTGTAGAGGTGGAATCCCCAATTCTAACTTTCTGGGTCCTGTTTCTGAGCCAGCTAGCTATCCATAAGGGTTTATACTTAACTTGCTGAATTTGTCAACCATGCCCGAGTGAGGTATTGTGTCAAATGCCTAGGCATTGTGAACTGTTTTGCTTTCATTGATTGCTTTGGTGGCCTTCTCAACGAAGTCCACTAGGTTGAGTAGGCTTGACTGGCCCTTGACAAACCAGACTAGGTTGTGTCCAATGTTGAGAGGTTTCCTATGTCATTATTGATCATTTCCATGATAATTCATTCCCTGGCTTTACACAGGAGAGTAGTAAGGATTATGGGCCTGTAGTTTCCAGGGTCTGTAGATGGACCGCCTTGGTGCAGAGGCATAACTGCTGTTCTCCATTTATGAGGCACAAAGCCTGTTTGGAGGCTGCAGTTAAACATCAATTCCAGAGAGCCTAATAGGTCATGGTTCATGCATGGAATCCTGGGATATTGTCTGAGCCCATCAATGCAGTGTTTTTGGCCTTAGAGAGAGTAGTAGGGACCTTATCCCTAATGATCGTAAGTGGCATTATATTTGATGGTATTTCCAGATGGAAACTGCAGGGTGGAGAGAGGTAAAGTTAGAGCCAAATTTATCTGCCAGCAAGTTTGCTATATTTTCTGGATCAGTATAGCTGGCTTCATTAACAATGAGCTCTGCGCACAACTGCATATTGCCTTTGAGGTTGAAGACATAACTAAAGGTTAACTTGGTTGTCCTTGGCCTGGTAGGCCAAATTTACCTCACATTTAGTTTTTGTAGACTTTATTTGTCCTCTGAATTGTTTGTTTAGTTTGATGAGAATTCCTTTATCCTGTTGGATACTATGCCTCCTAATTTTTGCCATGATTGTCTTCCTTTTATACAGCCTAATGATTTTTTGATTTCACCAGGGTGGCTTGTTTTTTAGTTAGTTCTGTACTTCCTCCTTTTGGGTACAGCTGCCTCTATGCAGCTATTAAAAAACTTGTACAGAGTTTCTGTGAACAGTTACATGTAGGCAGCAGTGTTCTCAGGGTATATAGGGACTTTGAAACATTGCCATGTTATTACTTAATAGTAGGAAGTTAGCCTTAGAGTAGTCCTTGAACATTCCAGGGTTAGCTGGAGTTACGGGTTATATTTTTGCTTTAAAGGAGATCATTTTGTGGTCTAACCTTACCAAAGAAGACATTGCACTAGGAGGTGTACAGCAGTCTTCCATATTAGTGAGGACCAGATCCGGTATGTTTGCTCCCCTGGTCAGTATGTTGACAGTCTAATCCAGGGAATTTGTATTTACAAAATCCAGGAATCTCTGTGAGTGCATGTTTGGTGTCATAAATGATTCCCAGTTAATAGGGGGATAATTAAAGTCACTTCTGAATATGGTATTGGGTTGGATGGTGAGTGTTTCCAGTAAGCTTAAATACATGTTATGGTTTTCCTAGGTCATAGAAGATGACCTATAGCTTGCAAGGAAGTGGTATTGGATTTTGCCTTTGGTGACTGGAATGTGGAGAAGCTCAAGTGCATTGTCTTGTTTTACCAGCCTTGAGGTATATTTACTTTTGATGTAAATTGAGACACCTCTACGTTTAGTTCCTGTCTGTCTAGTAGCTAGTCTAAATGTGGGGAATGTAGTATATTTACTTTTGATGTAAATTGAAACACCTCTACGTTTAGTTCCTGTCTGTCTAGTAGCTGGTCTAAATGTGTGGAATGTAGTATAGCCTTGCACTGCTAGTGTGCAGCTTTAAACCATGCCTCAGTAACTGCACAGATGTCAGCATTATCTAGGGTGAGAAGAAGTTGTAGGGAATGGAGTTTTTTGTTTAAAATCCTAGCATTGAGCAGTAACACCTTTACATTTTCTTGGTTTTGATTTCCTATGTCAGAACGTTCAGTTTGGCATTGCCTAAAAGGCGCTATGGGGGAGGACAATGATTCAGCTAATATTAGAAAGCCTAGAGAGGAGGGGTGCAGACCATCCATGGCAAAGCAGTGTGGTCTGTTGACCATCTCCTTCCATGCTGACAAATATCATTCCACCAGAAACTAAGCCAATTATTAAAGTCAGTCATCTTCTGTTCATATTGTGGCATCATCCCTGGAGAAGGTAAAATGCTGCTCAATGCTATCCTCGTACCTGACTGGGACACATATTCTGAGGGCTCCATGATGTCTTTCTTTAAATAGTCTAGGTAGGTACATCTCAGGTCATTTACCCCTATATGGATTATGACTGATTCATACCAATTCATACTGGTACTTGTGCTCCAGTGATATGAGTGCATGTGTAATGTGGCAGATTCTGGCCACTGATAAGCAACTGACCATGACTTTCTCCTTACTCGGCCTGTTGAGAGGAACATCAGTGTATCTGTTTGTTTGACAGGTAGCTATGAAACAAATGGAGTGAAGAGTTGGTAAGCAGTCAGAATAAGAGTTTCTTGTGGGAGACAACATCAAAACTTTTGATAAGTAAAGGGAAATGTTGGAGACTAGGTTTCCAGCATTTCAGTGGCTGCTAACAGTATTAAAATTCAACAAAGCAGTAGTTGTTCTGTGAAGATGATGGAAGTTGTGTACTTCATGAAGTACTGCAATTAATAAATATGTTAAGTACAATCAATTGAATTCTAGATTTTTTTCCTAATAATGTGAAAAGATGAGCAATGCCTAATATAATTTATTCTTTCATACTGAAACTGATTGGTTTACATGTTGAGAAAGTCCTACTTCATGCATTTAAACTGAAATAAAATGTCAGGTCTTTCCAGATGAAGACTTTGATTTGTGAAACTGTGCACATAATTCATACTGGTTGTGCAAACTAGCATATCTAGCAGACGCATTTGTTCATTTGGACAACCTAAATGTATCTTTACCAGGCAAGTTTACATCTTTATATTACACATAAAGAAGAAAATGAATGTAATGGTCACAAAAGTAGAATTATGATCTGTAAACCTAGGTTCTGATAAATTTGTTTCTTTGCATTGCCTGCATGAGGTGGTTAGAAACTCGTGACGAACTCAGTCAATATATTTTAAAAATTATGAAAAGGCACTTAATATATATATATATTCCCTAAAGAAAAGCCAAAGTTGAGTGAATGATTTATCCCCTTTCTGTTGCTTTGCAGACATTATCAAATAACCTGACAGATTTAGAAAAAACAGCTTCTTGATGTCACTACAAATGCCTCTCAAAACAAATGTTCCTTCCACGGTACCCATCTCACCTTCCTTCTCTCGTTCCATTTCACTACTACACGCTCTTTATTCTCCTGCCATCGAAAGATTTTGCACCCATATTTTCTTTTAGGTCTAGCCTTGTCCTTTGTTCTAGATAAAGAGAGTTTCCATCACTTGTCTAGCTGTGCCCCGATACTTCTTTTCGTTTTATGTCTGTTCCCATAATTCCTTGCTCAGCCACATACACAGAACATATGTATTACGCCATTGCTTTCCTGTCCAGATCTCCAGCGTCTGGTGTCCCTCATCTTCTTCCTTCCTTGGTACTACTGCTCCTGCCATTTTCCTTGCCTTCCCTTTTTCTTGTGCTAAGCCTTCCTTCTCAGATCTTGCTTTCAGTTTCTATTTTTCCTTCTCCTCTTCTAATTTTGTTGCATATGTATATGTCACGCCCCTTCAGCCTCTCCCCTCCCATCTTGCTAACTTTTCATTGCTGCCTCCTTTATGTGTTTTTGCTCATTCTATTTCTAAGTTGCTACTAAACTACTTAATTGTTGCTTCTCTGTCTATCCTCTTCATCTGGCTCACTTCCCCCTTTTATCATATTTTCTCTAAGTTTCATCAATTGCTTACTTTCATACTCCTAGTCATTTTCATTACAGTCTCCATTTTCCCTTTTTTTCTCTAGTTACATTTTTTGTTGTTGTTGTTGTTGTTTCTCTGTGCTCCTTTCTGTCTCTTTTCCATGTCTCCTCCATCTAGTCAGGCCTCTCCCTAAAGATGCATTGCTTGCTGTAGTTCATTACCCTTTTCCTTGTTTTTTTTTTCTCTATATCCATCTTGACCCAGTGGTATTTCTTGTCTGCCCTTCCCCTACATCACTGTTGGATGGTATATAGCATCACATATCTCTCTAAGTTCTTAAACCTCCATCCCACTTATTCTGTTCCTGACTGTAGCATTTTGATGCTGCTGTTGCTGAGTTCCCTATTCATATACATCTGTCACACATCTCCTTTGGACATTGCACACTTTCTTCCCATCACCTATCTTGTAGCATGCCTTCTTCAGCTATGCCAGAAATCTCAAGGGTATGTCACAGCAGTGTGCTGAACTGATGCTTAATAGTCCCACATTCACACTGCTTGGCAATATAGCAAACATGTTAGCAGACAATTTCAGTTCCAACTTTAACGCCCACTTATCACCCCAACTATCCCACAAGAAATACCCTCAACCATAACCCCTCCAACTATAACTAGGGAGCATGGAGTGGATGTGCTCATTAAAGCCAAGAACACAGCCGCAGTGGGCCTCAATAACATCATGTGATGCCTTCTGAACAGACTAAAATACAACTTATCAGGGCCCCCTGGAGTCATTATTTAACTATAATCTTAAAACAAGCTTTGTACCATGTGAATTAAGGACTGTGACTGTCATCCCCCTTCATAAGGGAAGACCTTCAACCGATCCTGGAAACTACAGACCCATTAGTCTGACTAGTCTTATTTGCAAACCCATGGAAATAATTATCATGTAAATTATCAACAAGTACATAGGAGAACTAAAGTCATAGGATCCATCCCAGTTTGGCTTTGTCAATGGAAGGTCATTCTTACTGAACCAGGCAGACTTCTTTGAAAAGGTCACCAAAGCAATGGATGACGAGAAAGCAGTGCATACTGCCTACCTAGATCTGGCTAAATCATTTGCTACAATAACCTACTCAGGCATTGTCAACAAACTTGTGGAACTAAACATAAACCCATTTGTAACATGAAGGATAGCTAGCTGGTTCACTGATAGGACACAAGACATTAGGATCAGTGAGGCCACCTCCACAAAGAGGCTAGTCAGCAGTGGAGCCCTTCAGGGCACTGTGCTGGGTCCGCTCCTCTTTGGCATCTACTTCTCAGAGGTCAAATCCAATATCAAAGGCCTCTGCCTGATCAAGCTCACAAATGTTTGCAAACAGGGAGCAGTTATTGAATACCCCGAAGAGGAGAACACCCTTCATTAAGGTCTAACACAGACAAACACTCATTGCCAAAGCCATAGCTTAAAACTCAGTACCAAGAAATGCATTATAGTACCTTTCCAGAAGTCAGCAACCCAGGGGAATTATGTCATCAATAAAACAGGCCTAAAGATTAATTCACAAGTCAGGGATCTGGAAACTCATGTAGTTAGTAACTTAGCCTTTGACCAGCATGCATCCAAGGTAGTAAGAAAATCCTCCTATGTTGCCAACTTATCAGTAAGGGTATGACATCTAGGTCCACAGAGGTCATCATACGACTGCACTCAGCCCTCATCAGACCCATCATAGAGTATGATGCCCTCTTTGTGAAGTACCTGACCAAACACAAGCAGCAAATAGAATGTCCACAAAGGTTCCTTACAAAATGAATAGAGGGAGTAAACAAAATTTCCTATACTGATCACCTCAAAGTCCTGTCTCTTTATTCTGCATTACACAGACCACTAAGAGGTGAGCTTTGCCTGATGTGCAAGGTGATGAGCCTTTTGCACTTCTACAAAACAAACAACATCAGAGCTACTAAATCAAAAGGCCAAAGTTTTGCTTCCTATATAAATAGGACATGTTGGAGAGACAGATATGTTTATCAGAGAATTTCCATTCTCTGGAATAGGCTCCACATCCACATGAAGCAGAGTTCTTCCCTAACCCTGCTTAAACGCAACTTTGACAATTGGCTGGGTAATCAGAAATTCACCCCAATCTGTTGCCTATGTCTCTGATGGATGGAGGTAGCCAGCAAATCACTCCCTATATAAATCAAATTTGTGGCTCACATTTACGTTGCATGGCTAGGATTATAAGGGCCCTTTTGGTCATTAGCCTAGTATACACCTAAGAACCTATGAATGTATGATTTACAGTCCCATACTATTGTTCCTAATTCCATCTCTTTAAATAATTGGGACCCCATCATGTCCTTCACCACTAGCTGGATCTACACTCAGCATGCTTATTGAGCCATTCCCTTTGACTTGTGAGTCCCCTACTTGAGACCTGTTTTTTGACATGCATTTTCACACCCCATCCTTCCTCATGAGCCCTACTCAGGCCTAGTTTTCTTCTGCCCACCACCCTGCCCAGTGATTGTTGTCAAGTCCCTTCCTCATTTTTTCTCCCCCCTCTTACTTCCTTCTTTGTGCCGTAATCATTTACTCCTGACCACCATCCTCTCTTTCTTTGTAGTTATTGCTTCCATCCAAATGTCCTCTATGGTCTCCTCCCCTGTGTTGTTTCTGATCCTTCAAGGCTTGTTGCCCCTCATTCTATTGTTTCCCCCCCTCAATCTGTCCTCTGCTCTCATTCTTTGTATGTAGTTCAGCCTGATGCCACCTTTCCTGGACTGCCTTGTATTCTCCATCCTGTCCCAAACCCCCAGCTTATTCTCTTGCCATTTGTTTGTTAGTGGTTTATGGGCTACTGTCTCCTTCCTTTTAGTGCTCCATTCCCTCTTTTTTTCTCTCTCATTTCTCATTTTGCTTTCCCTTATTTCCTTCCCATTTTAATGGTATTGTTTGTTTGGACTCTCTTCCGTGCTCATGTTCTTCACATTGACAATCCTCTTACCCACCCACCGGCCTCTCCACATCATAGTCAGGCCCTCGCCTTTACACACCTTCCTTCTACATTATTCATCTGCATCTTGGTGACTACACCCTTCTACTCCATTCATTCCATTTCTGCAGTTTGTCCAACTTCACTCCCCGTTGTACTGCTTCTTTCCACTTCCTTCCTTTAGTAAACCTCTTCTTTGCGTTTGACTTCCTGTAGTTATGCTCTGTCTGTATTCAATTACCAGTATTCAGGCTCAAACCTGCCTTCCTTCTGTAGTCATGCACACATACTTTGCAAAAATACATTGTTATGCTAGAATGGGCGTCAGTGAGTATTTCTAGACATTTCTGTAAAGGTTCAGCTTCAGTCTACACATTTTTAGTTGTAGCCACTCCTCTTACCCTTCCTTATTTTGCTGTGCAAACCTAGGGAAAAAAACGCTGGTTCCCCCCCAAAAAAAAGCCCAAATACAAAATAAAGTGGGGGCCTTCTCCCCTCACACACCCCCCCTACTTAAATATACCCACTCTGAGATAGCACCACAGTGAAGGAAACTGCAAAGTCCCGAAAAAGGCCCAGTTCTGACTTGACCGTAAAAGGTTCAAAATCTTGATAAGTAAGACAGTGTGTGTCATTTGCTATGGATTTATCGTTTACTCATTTCTAATCACAGATTTCAAAAGTGAGATATTCTATTTTGTTTTCTCAGCTATTAAGACTATTATAAACATTACAATTACTGTTACCTATATAAAAAACTTCATGTTTTAATGGTCTGGACTGATGCATTTGAAGGGGAAAGTAGGTTGATCTGAATCAAATAATGCTGCAGTACTATCTAGTGGTTTTCTTTGGTACTGTAACTTATCTGTTGGATTTTTGTTTTTGTCTAAGGACTAGGAAAACCAGTTCTTAAAACAAGAAGATTCTGCGCAGACTATTAACTGTCTTGCTTAAAAAAAAACAGAGAATGCAGATATCAATGGTTATACTGAAATACATTCCTTGTCCATCTCCATACATAGTTTTCCTCTTTGTCTACTTTCTTCTGCTGATAAAATGTGTTACTTCTAATCTCATCTTTATAGCAATGAGCCTGCATCAACTCTAAGAATGACCCCCAGGATGCTGCCTGTCATGTATAAGTTATATTTTTAAGTGGATAACATCATGATGCCTTCTTTTAAATGTGCTTAGCTTCATAGAAAAAAATGCACTACGTTTGATACTTCTTCAAACTGAGATTCATAATGATAAACAATCCACAAATTTGAGTATAGCAGTAGAATATAGTAGTATGAACATAAAAAAGGAAACTTCAATCCATAAACAATTTCTACAGCATTACAGAAATGCATAGCAAGATTCTTCAGTGCAGCCAAGTACAGGACTATGATTCAGGATTGTTGCAAAAGTTTGCAAATCATAGCATGCCAGAAAATTGTGTTCTGAAAAGTAATTCTGTTGACAGAGAACTGAGAAAATAAGGGAAGAACACTACTGCCACATTCTGTAAACTCACCCTTTCCTTGAGAATCCTGTGTGGCTTCACTTGATCTCCTGAAACTGCTATAATCGAGCCTTCATACATTTGATGTTCTCCACAACAAACAATTAGCAGATACATTCCTCATGCATTGAAATAATACTTGTTGCACTGTGTGCTAAACAATCTTCTTCTACATGTCAGACACAGCCTACGAATAACAGCCATGGCATTCTACTCCAGTGGTATTAGACTAGTACTCCCATGGAACAGAATCTGATATTTCATTCTGTGATCCCCAAGACTAGAATACCACAGTATTTCCTCAAACAATGGAAGACAGCTTCCTGTCATTAAAAGGACTGAATTCCTTCATTGCTTACTCATCTTCAAACTTGTATTTGAATATCTGCGTTTCTTTCATGCATGCTCCACTCTGTCTTCAGCAAAACCTACAACCAAGGCTTTTCTCTCCATTTGTTCATCCATCCATACAGCCATCATCCATCCATCATCCAGTCATCATCCAGCCATAATCCATCCATCATAAATCAATCATCCATCCATCCATCCGTCCATCCATCTAGCCAACATTCATCCATCATCCAGCCATCATCCAGCCATCATAAACCAATCATCCATCCATCCATCCATGCATCCATCCATCATCCAGCCATCATCCAGCCATCATAAATCAATCACCCATCCATCCATCCATCATCCATCCATCATCCAGCCATCATCCATCCATCATAAATCAATCATCCATCCATCCATCCATCCATCCATGCATCCATTTTTCTAAATTAATTGCCCAGGCAAGAGATATGAAGCTAGTAAGTGGAGCAGGGTAGGCCAGCCTTCTCTATCCCATGCAACAGTGTACAGTTCCTTCAGTGGATCCCCTGGCATTCCTAGGCAAGGTGAGAGATATAATCCCTCCATAATGTCCTGGGTCTGCCTCAAGGTTTCCTTCCAGTGGACTGTGCCTGCTACATATCCTCCCAAGGTGCCCAAACCATTTAACTGACTCCAGTTAAGATGGAGCTGAACTCTGAAGTCCCCAGATTTACCAAACTCCACACTGTAGCATGGAGAGTAATATCATATACCCAAGAAGAAGCCTGACTTCAACCATGTCCATACACGACCTTGTCCATTTAGTCACTACACAAAGTTCAGAGCCATCAGTAAAAATGGAGACATAGACAGACCATTGATTTCCTAAGACTCCTCTCTCACTTCAGCCCAGCACTCCAGACTAATGCCCATAGCACTGCAGCTGCTATGCTCACCCCTGATCAGTTTTCCTATTCTCTCTACCCTCACTGATGAACAAGAGACCAGAATTCATAAACTTCTCCAGCTCACGTATAGAAAGTAATCATACCCAAAGCTTAGGCGGCTCCTTACAGCAAATGCATGAGTATTCTGCCTTTCAATTCAGTTTCACGCTAACTTAAATACATTTACCATTAAGCTAATAAATTATTTGAAGGGAAATCAAGGTGTTTTCTTCACTATGGTATGACTCCAATTGTAAATCTGTTCTGCACATCTAAGTCAGACCTGGCCAGCTGATTTATGTTTCTGATGCACTTATCTTCTCTGACCTATCATTGCCATGTTGTATACTACCATGTTATTGAATGGCAGTTTATTACCCTATATCTGTTCAATTATGAATGGCAAGGTGCTGCACTACTCTATTAAACATTAAAGTATTGTATTTATGGGGTCTCACTTTAATTTCCCCAATCATGTTGGGTTTCTATTACCATAACTGGAATGGATCCCATTCCTAGGTCAGGGTACAATTAGAGTTCATGAAATTATATTGTTTCGGTCTTTGACGTTAGCAGTAGATTGTAAATTTTGTATAAAAATTTATAAACTACTGTTATTGTTGCTAATGTCACTTTTGCTTATAATAGTTGCATAAAGTTCTCCTCACATAACTATCTTAACCCCTCCCAACCAACCTAAAACCACAGTCATTTTCCCCATCCTGCGGCTATAGTTACTGCCAGTGTGAAAGGGCACTGAATAGTGGTTACTATCATATTTGGTGTCTTGTGATTTTGTCATGCACTTAGCCTTCTCTTACATATCCAAAAAAATGCTCCCAGGGTGTGCCATACACTGGCCACAGTGAAGCAATACCTCTTGATCATGCAAGTGCCTGTACTTTAAGCAGCCCTGTCCCCTTAAGACGCTAACATTCCCTATAGGTGTCCACTCCATAACATAAAGGAAAACTCTGACTATAAAATAGATGGTGATGTTTTGATTAGTGATATAAGCACTGGTAGAGCCAACTGAAGAGGAAAGAATGCCTGCTCACCTCACAAGGCGAGGGATGGAGTTTGAAGCTTTTAATACTGCGGGTATGGATGGATTTCAAATCCCTGCTGGAGACCTAGGACCATTGTAAGCCACTCAGCTCCTGGCCTTGAGGTGACATCATTGCATACTGAGAGACCACCCTTAGTAGCCTGTAACCTGTCATCCACATGAAGGCACTTCTGGCACACAATGGGACTATAGCAGACTATAAGTAGGCTAGGCATACAAAAATCCCTCAGCCATCCCACACTTTGTGTCAGTTTAAATCTCTGCTGTGCATATGAGATTCTTCCATAAGGAGGACCATCCTGGTGAACAGGTATGCTGCTGTATACCCACCAGTACATGGGAAACTTTTGATGAACCTTGTCCCTCATGGATAGAGGCAACATGTAAATGTTCTGCTCATCTCTGGGTTATTCATATTTAAGATATAAAATAAAAATAAAATAAAAATAAATAAAAAATATAATAAAATATAATTGAGTTCTAGAGTTCATGGTACTGCATGGCTAGGCTTTTAAAGATCCTCACTAGTCTAGTATGTACCTCTGAACTTAGGAACCTAAGGACAAAATAACTTTAACAAGCTGGAGACCTGAAGTCAGCAAATGTCCACTGTTCACTAGAGTCATTAGTGAGATACATAGTCCCTATGACAGACACAACCTTTCATCCTCATAAAGACAGGCAAGCTGACAAAAGGCAATCACTCACGTTCCTACTGGCTGACTCCTCCAGTACCAAGGCGTATAGCTGATCTGTGATTGGCTAAGGTAAAGGAAGGAATCCATCCTCTTTGCAAATAAACAAGCACAATATTTGTCCTTTTGAAAACCACCCACTCTGTACAGTGACTGCTATATCTAAACTAAGAAATGATTAATGCAAGACAATACAGGCTACTGATATGGCTTACCTAGAATTTAACAAAATATTAAAGCCATTTCACATAACACATCAAGCTTTGCTTCAAATAAACTATTAGAAATGAAAAAAAGATGGAGTTGGGACAAGTGGAGGCTGGCAGACTCGAATCCTGGATTACAGCATGAAGCATATTAACAGCTCATTCTCAATCCTTTTCAGTAAGTACAATACACAAAGTAATATGTATAACAGAGCAGGATACAAAGAAAGACGCTTGAAATGGTACAATGACCTTTCAAACAGACATATAACTAGATATACAAGACATCCAAGCATATGTAATTTATTCAGCTATTTAGTTATAAAGTAAGACGGAAAAATGGTTAGATCTATGGCAAGTTGGACTTAAAAGAATGCGTATATTTCAAGGGCATATTCCAGGAGTGAAATACATAACACCAGCAAAACAAAAATGACTTTGCAATAGTTATGTCAAATTACTTAAATGTGTTAAGTTAATGACAGGAAGCCATAGGGATAGTTATGGTGAGGCATCAGCAGTAGAAACATGATATTTTTATCAATTGGTATAAAGTTGGAGAAGACCTTCTCTCAACCCTTGTATAGCCTATTCTGCTCAAGGCATTTGCATGGTACAAGCTATCCAGGAATCCAGGGCAGGACAACCAAAATTATGTGCATAACATGAGGTCATTTTTAGGGTCTTTCAAAAGATAAAGTAAAACAATTTAATGTCATGTTAAGGACAGTACCTGAAATAACATTTTAAATGCCCTGAAATTAGCAAATGAAGGAAATCTGCAAATGTTAAATCATAATTTTGTATATACAAAAGGCTACACTAAAAAAAATCAGTGAATTATTATCAGAAAGTATAATTTCTCACTGAAAGATGGTGAAAGATGCAAGGACCATACTTCATAAATTGAGTGAAATCAGAGAGGATAGGAAATTCAAGGTTGTAAGGGACAAATTGAAGACAATGCTTCAAAAGAGACATGGTAGAAAAAGTATATAGTAGTTAGGCTGGAGATGCAGCTTACCTGTTAAGTAGGGATATGAGAATCCTAGGCTGGGTCTTTGTGTTGCATAAAAATTCTGTGTTTCTGTACTTTTTAAAAGTTTTTATCCATGATGTGATTAGGAAGAAACCTAAAGAGTTTAGGAGAAAGTACGAAAGGCATTCATAGCTAAATGAGTTTCCAACTATATTTAAAATAGTGCCATAGATTTTGCAGACATTATCACCTCTACTTCCAAGTTTATTTACCACCTCTAGGTCAAAGCACCAAAAATCATGAACATGCCAGACTGCAAAGCCACTCATTAGCACAAACTGCTGTAGCTGGCACACCTCTAACTTTGCTGCAGTAGTCCCCAATCATTAGTCAGCCTGCATTTTAAGGCTTACTTTTTGATATCTCTTCTTAGTTTTTCTGTGTTTTGTACAGAATTATTTATGGTGTTTGTTGCTATCTAGTGGGCATGTTATATATTTGCACTATCATGTTAAAAATGTTCTAAATGTTTCAAAGTATTATTTTATCTGTTTTGTAAACCATAGAAAAGTGCACAGCAAAAACACTACATTTAGAAGTCCATCTACCTTTCTAAAGTTAAAGGAACTATGCTAAATGTATTTAATTTTCCAGTACAATTCAATTCAATAGCACATCCAAAAAATGTTTCTCTCAATCTGTAGAACAATACCTATTTATTTATTTAGCACTCTTCAAGAAAAATCTTGATGATTGGATGGGAAATAGGAAATTCACCCCGGGGATCACCTCTATGGCTCTGCTCGACAGTGGCACAGGAAAATAATTTTCTTGGGTGGCAAAAGCCAGGGTACCTTTTTGGCTGGGCTTGTATAGGCCCCAGGGCCGATAGCCTAGTACCTACCTATGAACCTATGAACCTTGTATAGGTTCATAGATAAGCATTAAGCTGTCTGTGCAGGCCCTTTTAAGCTCAGCTAAGTTCCCCAAAGGTGAGAATCAAAGAGAATCAAAGTCTGCATCTTGTGTCTGTGAGGTAAACAAGAGCTGAGTTTGCTTTGTGGGCTAATGCACTATGCTGTAGTTCAGGGGGTCCTGGGTCTGAGACTTAGCAGGTGTTATTATTTACAGATCAGATGGTTTAGTGGTAACAACAGATTTTTAATTCTCCCTCAGCATGGAGTACATTTACACAATAGGAGTGCCTTCTGCAAGTCTTACTGCTACTTCCTCGTAATGTAGACTGGCAATTTTCAAATTAATTTCCCCTTGAAGAAGTCTCCAAACAGCCATAAGTATGCTGTGTCTAAAATATTTCCAGCCTGAAACAATAATGACTAAACACTGAAACCCTTAAAATGTTATTCTCTTAGGATGATATAATATTGGAGGCAATGAAAATAAAAACAAAAACACATTATTAATATATGTGTTGTGAAAAACAAATAGTTTGCATATCATTGCTGGAGCCTTTCTGTGTCCTGACAGAGTGCTCTTCAAACTATTTGGGGATATACAGAGCTGAGTATATTCTTCTGGCACTTCAGAGTTGTGTACTGCTAATTGTTGTTTGACTAATTTTATATCACTCCTGGCTGACTTCAGAGTTGTGCACTGTTATTTTTGCTTCACTGTATAGTTTTTCAGATCTCTGCTGAAGGTGTTGGTTTTCCCCATACCCTTCCCTATTCCTGTGTTGTTTAAATTTGGAGGCTTTTGCAGTTTACCGCTCCCACTGTAGATTTGATCTGGGACACTCCCCCCAGTCCCATCTCTTTACCTCATTCTACCTAATAGACTCCTTCTGCACTTGTTTTTAGTCATTTTTAATTTAATTGCATTTTTTAAACTGTTTGGTCTAACATTGCTACATACTCAGGTGTGCTAGCTTGCATTGCATTTGAATTGTTTTTACTGCTGTTTTAGCTACTTTTCTGTAGATATATATATATATATATATGTATATATATATATATATATATATATATATATATATATATATATATATATATAGTTTACTATCATAAAATCGAAAATAAAAAAAAAGTGTACAAATGTTCGAATTTTAACATTGGAAATGAACTTTTCCGTATGTCCCTAATGTCGAAAACAGCTGTTAATTGTCGAAAATGTCGCTCGCGACATTTTCAACAATTAACAACACTCCCACCCTTCCTTAACTCCCTACCTAACTAGCCTAAACTCACATCTATGCAGGGGGGCTGTGCCCGCCTGCACCCCCCACACCCCCCCTAACGTAATATTCCAACTCCGAGATCGCACTACAGTGAGGAAAGGGATGTAATTCCCTAACCACACTGTACCGTGATCCCCTTACATGAGCGAACATTATAATTGCGAATGCACAGTCCATTCGCAATGATAACGTTCGCTCACATAACCTGCCGTACTATGAAGTGTTCGAACATATGTTGTTCGAATACTTCATAGCCTTCTTGCCACCGCTATAGTGTCTTTTTTAGGCAAGGTTCAAATGACAAATTCACCACCGTAACAGGAACAGGCAAGCAAAAACTGAGGGTGATGCTACTCAATGCTAGAAGTCTAAATCTCAAAATGCACTCACTCAAGGCACTCCTTAAAATGGAGAACATCGATATCTGTGCAGTGACTGAGACCTGGTTCAAGGCTCCAGAGAGCACCCCTGCACTACCAGGCTATAACTCATACCACACTTTTCAGCCATGTAACCTGGGCCGGAACACCAAAGGTGGAGGTGTGTCCATATTCATTAAGGATATCCACACCTCCAGGCTAGTTGCTCAGCATAATGCAGCCGAGGTTGTCCAAGTGCAACTAACTCTGGGCAAAACTGCAATCCAAATTGTAGCTTGCAACAGATCACCCACCATGCCCCAGGATTCCCACTCCTATTTTCTTGATGTACTAGAAAATATTAGTGTTCAACCAAGCACCCTTATAATGGGCGATTTCAACTACCCCACCATTAACTGGGAAAACTACTCATGTACAAACTCCTTCGCTCAACGCTTTCTGGAATTCATAAACTCCAATGCCCTGGATCAACTTATCCACACCCCTACCAGGGGCAACAATATCCTAGATCTAGTCATTATCGACATGAGTGACCGGTGTTCCACACCTGAAGTCAACGCCTCATTGGTCCGATCCAACCATAAGCTAATTACCCTAGATATCCACATCCTGCCCCCACCCCCGATTAAGGAAACCATGGTAAAAAATTTCTCCAAAGCCAACTTCATGCTTCTTAAGACATTAGTGGTGACCTTCATGACACCCATGCAGATGGACAATACAGTTATGACTACTGAAGCCTACACAATTGCACTTTATAAGCACTTACATGAGTTCATGGATCATGCTATCCCAAAAAGAACCAAGACGCTATCCTCCAAAAAAAGGAAGCCACTCTGGTGGTCCCCTGCCATAAACAAACTGTACAACAGAAGGAAGAAACTGTTGCAATAGAGAGTAAAATCCCATGAGTGGAGGAGCTCCCTGGTCAGCCTCAGTAAGAAGCTGCGATCCCTGATAAAATCCTCTAAAGGCAGTTACGTAAACAAAATCGCCACTGATTCTAAAGACAACAACAAAGCATTCTATAGCTATGTCAAGAATCTCAGTGGCAACACTCAGATCTGCTCTGAGTTACAGCACAATGGTACTAAATATACAGACCCAACTGATATTGCCAACATCCTGGCAGATAGGTTCAGTGATAACTTTACCTCCCTCTCACCCCCTAAAGAGCCCATCTCTATACCGGAAGAATGCAAAGTTCCTGTAATCACAGCTGCACAGTTAAAAACCACACTCTCCAAAGCCAAGAACACAGCATCCATGGGACCTAACAACATCCCAGGCTGCGTTCTACATGAACTACAGAACGAACTGGCACCCCACCTAAGTACCATGTTCAATCATAGCCTCACCTCAGGCTTTGTGCCTGCTGAATGGCGCACAATGACAGTTATCCCACTCCACAAGGGGAGAGCCACCACGGACCATGGGAACTACAGCCCCATTAGCCTGACGAAGCTGGTCTGTAAGACCATGGAATGTATCATCATGGAACTTATAAACAAAGACATTGGTAATCTCCAAACTCTGGACCCCACCTAGTTCGGGTTTGTGAAAGGCAGATCATGTCTCCTAAACCTGATGGACTTCTTTGAAGCAGTCACCAAAGCCGTAGACAAGGGTAAGGTGGTTCACACAGCTTATCTAGATCTTGCCAAGGCTTTTGACACCATCCTCCACTCTGGAATTATAGATAAACTCACTAAACTTGGTATAAATCCCTATGTCACAAGATGGGTTGCCAACTGGCTCACTGACAACCCACACTGGTGAAAGTAGCAGACTCCAAATCCGACTTCAGACTAGTGACAAATGGAGTATCACAGGGTTCAGTCTTGGGTCCTCTCCTGTTTGGTATCTACTCCTCTGAAGTACAGGCTAACACAGAAGGTCTTTGGCTAATGAAGTGATGACTGCAAACTAGGAGCCATAATCGAAACTCCTAACAATGTGGACATCCTACAAAAGGGTCTCACTGAGACAGATGCCTGATGTCAAAGCCATGGCCTCAAGTTCAATGCCAAAAAGTGAATTGTCATCCCCTTTGTTAAAAACTCTGTACCCATGAACTACAACATAGGCGGTAGTATACTTAACACCAAAAGTGTGATAAGAGGCCTTGGGACAGAGGTGGACAGTAGTCTCTCCTTTGATAATCACATCGCCACAGTAATCAGGAAATCCTTCTACGTGGCACACCTCATCACAAAAGGTTTTTCATCCAGAAAAAAAGAGATCATTGTTCCCCTCTACTCATCACTCATTAGACCCATTATAGAGTACAAAGCCCCTTTTGGTATGTACCTCACAAGACATCTACAACAACTGGAAAGGCCGCAGAAATACCTCACAAAGAGGATTACTGACCTCAAACAGATGCCCTACGCAGACTGTCTCAAATAACTCCATCTTTACTCCTTCGCATATCGCCTTATCAGAGGTGATCTTGGCTTAACATACAAAGCTATGTCAAACCCAGAGCTGTTGGACATGCTCCACTTAAAGAAATCCCAATCCCTCCGAGCTACACGCTCTAGGGACCTAAACCTTGTCACCACAATAAACAGAACATGCCGGAGGGATAGATTCCTGTCCCAGAGACTTCCCATACTCTGGAATGAACTACCTATCTATATCAAACAAAGCTCCTCATTAGCACTCTTCAAGAAAAATCTTGATGATTGGATGGGAAATAGGAAATTCACCCCAGGGATCACCTCTGTGGCTCTGCTTGACAGTGGCACAGGAAAATAATTTTCTTGGGTGGCAAAAGCCAGAGTACCTTTTTGACTGGGCTTGTATAGGTCCAAGGGTCAATAGCCTAGTACCTGCCTATGAACCTATGAACCTATAAACAAGGAAACAATATAATCTAAAAAGTACAAACCTGCAGAAACTGCAGTGAAGAATAAAAAGGAACAAAACTTAGTTATACCAACAATACTATAAGAATAATGAAGTTATAGACAACTCTGCTACTCCTAAACATTTGAATCAGCAGCTTAACATGAAAGAAAAAAACAATTCAATTTTAGAAGTACTATAACCATGATAATGAGCATCCTTGCCAAGTACATGTTCTCAGAAATTTCACAGATTTAGATTCATACTAGGTTAACAACCTGGGGACCTTTCTAAGCCTAGCCAATTTTTCCCATAAGAATATTGATGTCCTGTATCCAGCTAGGATACCGAGGGCCAGTAATTTATAAGCTACCTCTGTCCATAAGTCACATGGGTGTCTGGCCAGGTGTAAATGTTCTATTCCCTATCCAATGGTCTAGGTTGTGCTTAAACTGGGTAATAGACAAACTTAGCTTTATATGAATGGAAAGCCTGTTCCATGGGAGGGGCAGTCTTTGGGACACACATCTGTTTCTCCATCATGTTCTGTTTAAGTCACATACAATATTCAGTTCCCTAGACCTTGTATTTCTGGTACTCTTTGACTTATGAACATGCAAGAGATTTATAAGTGTGAGGTTTGTAGATGCCTTGTAAGCCAGGCATAGATCATCCCTCAGCAATCTATAGGAGACTGAGTAGAGGGAAAGGGCTTTAAGGTGCTCTGAGTAAGGCATATTTGTTACGCCTTGTATTCTTTTTTGTAACAAACCTCTGTGGTCACTCAGTTAGGTACACACCAAAGGAACCATTATACTCTGGTCTGATAAGGGCAGAGTACAGTGAGATAATGACCTCTAAAGACCTAGATGCCATGACCTTACTAATAAGTTACACAATAAAAAAGAATTTCCTCACCACTGTGGCCAAATGGTGGTCAAAGGTAAGGCTACTTTCTATGTGCATACCCAGATCCATGACCACTGGGTCAACTTTTAGGGACATATTACCAACATGGTAATTAGCTGGGATGGTTGACTTCCAAAAGGGTATAATTATGCTCTTCTTAGTACTAACTTTAACACCAAATCTTTGGCAACATTTGTTAGTCAGAGATAGGCCTTCTTGAGTAATGCTAGTGTCTGCAGGGAGACAAGGATAACCCCCTGCAAACTTAATCAGCAATACACCTTCAGCATTTGCTTCCACTTCAGAGAAATAGATGCCAAGAAGGAGTGGACCTAGTACTCTAGTAAGTTACTTGTAAGTGCTTCAGCATAAGTATTTTATGTGTAGGTCTTTACCCTGTGCAGTAGGCATGGTGCAAGTGTCACTGGCAACCTCCATTGGATTAGTTTTGGTTGTATGAGAGTTATGCCTTACACCTCTCTCATACTTTACCTGTTTTATTAAGAATAAGTGGGTTGCGAGTGTACACGAGGCAATTGCTACAATGCCTTAGAATACTCATCTCAACCAGACTGGCCACAGAGAGAGCCGGGAAGTGCATATCCATGGCTACCGATTTACTAGGGTGGGGTGAAGTAAATTTAAATATTAAATAGGTCAGTAACACAAGGAATTTGATGAGCAATGCTTATCT
The DNA here is from genome assembly GCF_019279795.1 of Protopterus annectens. Lineage (NCBI taxonomy): Eukaryota > Metazoa > Chordata > Ceratodontiformes > Protopteridae > Protopterus > Protopterus annectens. The sequence continues at coordinate 774,792,763 of NC_056726.1, read as the reverse complement.
ATGTACAAACTAGATGCCGCTATAATAGTTAAAAAAAATTTGTTTAGACAGTGAGGTCTACCAGCAGTGTTGGGCCTCATAACACCCCTGAATGGGCTTTAATTACACATTAACACACACCCTGTCAGGCATTATTGCTTGCATAATAAATGCACCAGATTAAGTGCAACTGAACATTTTAAGAATATGCAGCACAAAGCTAAATAAATTAGGAATAAGCAGAAATATGGTAAAAACAGTTGAAAAAGTGCATTTGTTCAGTAAGTGAGAAGACAGAAAACAGAAGTTAATTCAAGTTTAAGAGACTAAGGGGGTGGGGGGGGGCTTCCCATTTGATCTCTCAGTGCTCAATAGAATGAACAGATGAGATGAGACTGGGAGGAGTGACCAAAGTCAGATTTATAGTGGGGTGGGCGGGCAACTCCAAAGCCACCAAGTTAAAAACAAAACAGGAGTACTGTGGGCATGGATGGGAAAAATTTAAATGCAGACAGAGATCAGCAATAGTCAGGCAGAGCACAACAAATCACACAGTACTACAGTCAAATAAATGTGCGACTAAACACTTGTAGTTAAATGAGGAATGCTATTTCTCAGCTCCTCACACTAATTAGCTGAATTTTATTCACTGCCTGCAACAAATTTTCTAACGCTAGCCAAGACCTCTTAAAACTCCAAAAAGAACAAAAAACTAAAACAAAACAAAATACAATATAAGTGTAAAGATCTTCTTCTTTCAGCTGCTCCCGTCAGGGGTCGCCACAGCAGATCAACTGTTTCCATTTCTTCCTGTCTTCTCCATCTTGCTCTGTCACACCAACCACCTGCATGTCCTCTCTCACCACATCCATAAACCTTATCTTAGGCCTTCCTCCTTTCCTGTTACCTGGCAGCTTCATCCTTAGCATCTTTTTCCCAATATACTCTGCATCCCTCCTCAGCACGTCTGAACCAACATAATCTTGCCTCTCTGGCTTTGTCTCCAAACCTTCCAACCTGGGCTGACCCTCTAATATACTTATTCCTAATCCTGTCCATCCTCGTCACACCCAGTGCAAATCTTAACATCTTCAATGCTGCCACGTCAATCTCTGACTCCTGCCTTTTTGTCAATGCCACTGTCTCCAACCCATATAACATAGCTGGTCTCACTACCCTCTTGTAGACCTTCCCTTTCACTCTTACTGGTACTCGACTGTCACAAATCACTCCTGACACTCTTCTCCACCCACTCCATCCTGCCTGTACTCTCTTCTTCACCTCTCTTCCACACTCACCATTACTCTGAAGTGTTGATCCCAAGTATTTAAATTCATCCACCTTCGCCACCTCTACTCCCGGCATCCTCACCATTCCTCTATCCTCCCTCTCATTCACACACATATATTCTGTCTTAGTCCTGCTGACCTTCATTCCTCTTCTCTCTAGAGCATATCTCCACCTCTCCAGGGTCTCCTCCATCTGTTCCCTACTCTCACTACAGATCACAATGTCATCTGCAAACATCATAATCCACTGGGACTCCTGTCTGATCTCGTCTGTCAACCTGTCCATCACCATTACAAATAAGAAAGGGCTCAGAGCTGAACCTTGATGTAATCCCAGCTCCACCTTAAATGCATCCGTCACTCCCACTGCAGACCTCACTGCTGCCACACGACCCTCGTACATATCCTGTACCACTCTTACATACTTCTCTGACACTCCCGACTTCCTCATACAATACCACAACTCCTCTCTAGGCACCCTGTCATATGCTTTCTCTAAATCCACAAAGACACAATGCAACTCCTTCTGACATTCTCTGCACTTCTCCATCAACACTCTCATAGCAACAATATAAGTGTAAAGATAAAAAATGGAAGTTAACCAAACCTTAAATGAATAACTCCAATCCAAGATCAAGTACAGATAGAGATTGGCAATAGTCAGGCAGAGAACAGCAAGACACCCAGCAGTTTACCACAATACTGAAAACAATGCAGTGACATAGAGGGTTATGATCGGGTCATTATTATGTGATCGAGATAAGGATTCCAAGAAATTCACTACGAAAGTGAAGCTCAAGAGGTGAATCTTGGCATCCATGTCTAGAACACATAATAAATGGGGACGACTGGTGAGACCCAATCATAATTCTTTGTAGTGCATGGAGTTTTATTTACTGTATGTACTATCAGTTACAAAGAAACAAATGCAAAGTGTTTTACCAGGTCTGAAGCCAGTAAAGCACTTAAGTAGTGCTGTCACATAGACAGCAGGACACACAAGTGGAAGAAAGTCAGGGACACTTGCCTAGTTCAATGAGTTTGCCCACAATACCTGAGTGGAGTATTATGTCAAGGGACTTAGCCTGGTCTGGGTAGGCAGTATGCACCATTCTCCCTTGATCCATTAACTTGGCTACCATCTCAAAGAAGTCTACCACATTAAGTAGACATGAACTTCTTTGACAAAATCAAACTGGGATGGGCCCAAGTTTCTATAGGTTGCCAATGTCTTTGTTGATCATTTCCATGATAATTCATTCCATTGCTTTGCATACTAGATTAGGCAGACTATTGTGTCAGTAGTTTCCTGAGCCAGTTGATGGCCCACCCTTGTGAAGGGAGATGCCAAGGTGGGCATTATATTTTCACAAACTATCATTTAATAGGATGTAGTCTGCTTTAGAATACTTTCTAACTGTAATAGGGTTTTGATGGATTTTCCAGACATACCTATCCTCTGTCAACTGAGGAGGAAGTCTTTCCAATGAGAGAGAGAAAATTGTTTTGCAGATCATGTTGAATTAAGTGGGTTGTGTGGTTGGAGGAAAAGACAACCATGTCATTTTCATATATCAAAACTGAAAGTTGGGGAAGGTGTAATGAAAGCTTATTTATAAAATTGGAGAAAGGAAAAGGGATCAATACGATGCCTTGAGGGACTTCTTTAAGTAAGGGGGTGGTGTCTTATGTACTATTGTTAACGTTTACTGAGAAATGTCATTTGAATAGGTACTGTTGAAACCAAGGAATACAATCAGGGTTAATTCCAATGTAAGTGCAGTGGTTAAATAGGATTGGGTGATCACCCAGGTCAAAGGCTCTGGTAAGGTCTGTAAATATGGCTCCAGTAAGGCGGCCTTTGTCCATAGCTACAAAGGTGTGATCAGTGAAGGTCCAAAGAGCAGTAGAAGTGCTGTGCTGGACCAAAAACCATGCTGCTTGGAAGAGAGATGATAAATGTACACCAGATATTAAGCCCATTGTTAAAGTCAGTCATCTTTGGTTTGTGTTGTGGCATCATCTTTGGTGAATGTTGAATGCTGTTCAATGCTAGGTACATACCAGACTGTGTCACATAATCTGCGAGCTCCATAATGTTTTTCTTCATATACTCCAGGGAGGTACATCTCAGGACATTTATAGCTACATGGAATATGACTGAGTCATACTGGTGCTGGGAGTTTAATGACTTGATTGCATGGGTGAAATCAGAACTGAATGTATCTGTTCCTACAGAAACAGCCTGAGAAGCCATCTTTTAGTTAGCCTGTAGACAGTGCCGATCCATTCCTTGGAATAACGTTTCTGGTTTTGATACCTGCTTAAAAGTAGCTCAGTGTGCATGCCATGAACTCAGCTACTTTCTTTTTTGACTGTGAAAAACTGAGACAAAGATTTTTCATATATGGTATTTCATAAATACTAGACTCTGCTAATGCAGCCTTTCTCACTACCATTGAATTTGTGAACTTTATGAAAAGAAATAGAATTTGTCGTGTAGCTACTGGACCATTGTATGATTCATTTAAGAACCTGACATAAGAGAGTTGTACAGATTTTGAAGGATAGGATTTTAGGAAGTGAAATATGATATTGCTTAAAACAAGACCACTGCAGTTCTCATTAATAACAGGATTACCTACACCAGTAATGTTTAAGTGGAAGTCTGACATCCATATTTTATTTGCTTTTTCTACATTTCAAAGCAAAAATCAGAGCATACTCTGGGTTTAGAAACAGACTTTGGATTGAAATACAAAGCTGAGAAGTTCTGCACCTGCAGATGATGTATATGTGCAGAACTGCACTTACAATATTAAAAAGGATTCTAGGCTTAACTGAGATGTGTTCAGGATTTATAGCTTATAAAGTGGTCATTCATCATGGCTTGAATATGAGAAGTGATGAAGATCAAAGCAGAACCGGATTCTAAGCAATGAACCAGTTGTGAACCTAGAAAAAAGATACAGGATTAATTGAGCAAACACATAGATTCCCACATCTGCTTTCAGATAGATAATTATACTTGTCCAAGAGGTTTTTGAGAAACCTGTGCCCACCTTTACTCTGTTCATAAAGAATCCTGACCCCACATTTAATAACAGAAGACAGGCATTCAGCAAAGTGCTCAGATTTTCCTTTTACCACCCAACATTGATGTTCTACTCATGAAAAGCATATCCCTGCTAGCAAATTACTTTGTTAGCACTAAAATCAATTTTCCTGGAAAAAAAAAACAAGAATGTGCCCTGGTTTTATTGCAGGCCTTGTAATCTACATAGATTTTCTTAAAAAAATGATACTGCAACCTGAAATAGTAAATAAATGACTTATTAGTGATAGTGATTTACAAAGAAGAGGGGATGATGTTTAATGTTCATAGGTTCGTAGGTTCATGGGTAGGTACTAGGCTATTGGCCCTAGGGCCTATATAAGCCTAGCCAAAAAGGTACCCTAGCTTTCGCCATGCAAGAAAATTATTTTCCTGTGCCCCTGTCGAGCAGAGCCACAGAAGTGATCCTCAGGGTGAATTTGCTATTTCCCATCCAATCATCAAGATTTTTCTTGAAGAGTGCTAATGAGGAGCTTTGTTTGATATAGTTAGGTAGTTTGTTCCAGAGTATGGGAAGTCTCTAGGACAAAAATCTATTCCTCCAGCATGTTCTGTTTATTGTGGTGACAAGGTTTAGGTCCCTAGAGCGTGTAGCTTGGAGGGATAAGGATTTCTTTAAGTGGAACATATCCAACAGTTTTGGGTTTGCCATAGCTTTGTATGTTAGGCAGAGATCGCCTCTGAGTAGGCGATATACAACGGAGTAAAGCTGGAGTTTTTTGAGACAGTCTGCGTAGGGCATCGGTTTGAGGCCGGTAATCCTCTTTGTGAGATATTTCTGCGGCCTTTCCAGTTGTTGTAGATGTCTTGTGAGGTACATACCAAAAGGGGCATTGTACTCTATAATGAGTTTAATGAGTGATGAGTAAAGGAGAACAATTACCTCTTTTTTCCTAGATGAGAAACCTTTTGTGATGAGGTGTGCCATATATAAGGATTTCCTGACTACTGTGGCGATGTGATTATCAAAGGAGATACTACTGTCCACCTGTGTCCCAAGGTCTCTTATCACACTTTCAGTGTTAAGCAGACTACCGCCTATATGGTAGTTCATGGGTACAGAGTTTTTACCAAAAGTGATGACAATTCACTTTTTGGCATTGAGCTTGAGGCCATGGCTTTGACAGCAGACATCTGTCACAGTGAGGCCCTTTTGTAGGATGTCCACATTGTTAGAAGTTTCGATTATGGCTCTTAGTTTGCAGTCATCTGTGAACTTCATTAGCCAAAAACCTTCTGTGTTAGCCTGTACTTCAGAGAAGTAGATAAACAGGAGAAGACCCAGGATTGAACCCTGTGGTACTCCAATTGTCACTGGTCTGAAGTCGAATTTGGAGTCTGCTACTTTCACAGTATGGATTCGGTCAGTGAGCCAGTTGGCAACCCATCTTGTGACATAGGGATTTATACCTAGTTTAGTGAGTTTATCTATAATTCCAGAGGGGAGACGATGGTGTTGAAAGCCTTAGCGAGATATAGATAGGCTGTGTGAACCACCTTACTCTCATCTACGACTTTGGTGACTGCTTCAAAGAAGTCTATCAGGTTTAGGAGACATGATCTGCCTTTTACAAACCCAGACTGGGTGGGGTCCAGAGTTTGGAGACTACCAATGTCTTTGTCTATAAGTTTCATGATGATACATTCCATGGCCTTGCAGACCAGGCTCATCAGGCTAATGGAGCGGTAGTTCCTGGGGTCCGTGGTGGGTCTGCCTTTGTGGAGTGGGATAACCATCGCTGTATGTCATTCAGTGGGCACAAAGCCTGAGGTGAGGCTATGATTGAACATGGTACTTAGGTGAGGTAACAGTTCATTCTGTAGTTCATATAGAATGCAACCTGGGATGTTGTTAGGTCCCATGGATGCTGTGTTCTTGGTTTTGGAGAGTGTGGATTTTACCCGTGCAGACATGATTACAGGAACTTTGCATTCTTCCAGTATAGAGATGGGCCCTTTAGGGGGGGGTGAAAGGGGGGTAAAGTTATCACTGAACCTATGTGCCAGGATGTTGGCAATATCAGTTGGTTCTGTATATTTAGTACCATTGTGCTGTAACTCTGAGCAGATCTGAGTGTTGCCATTGAGATTCTTGACATAGCTATAGAATGCTTTGTGGTTGTCTTTAGAAACAGTGGCAATTTTATTTTTATAACTAGCTTTGGAGGATTTTATGAGGGATGTCAGCTTCTTGCAGAGGCTGACCAGGGAGTTCCTTCAATCATGGGATTTTACTCTTTTTTTGCAACAGTTTCTTTCTTCTGTTGTAGAGTTTGTTTATGGCAGGGGACCACCAGATTGGCTTCCTTTTTTTGGAGAATTGCATCTTGGTTCTGTTAGGGATAGCATGATCCATGCACTCTTGTAAGTACTTATAAAGTGCATTTGTGTAGAATTCAGCAGTCGTACCTCTATTGTCTGTCTACATGGGTGTCGTGAAGCTTGCCACTTCTGTCTTAAGAAGCGTGAAGTTGGCTTTGGAGAAAGTTTATACGGTGGTTTCCTTAATGGGGTGGAGGCCGGATGTGGATGTCTAGGGTGATTAGCTTGTGGTTGGATCTGACCAACAAGGAATTCATCTCTGGTGTGGAACACCAGTCACCCATGTTGGTAATGACCAAGTCTAGGATATTGCTGCCCCTGGTAGGGGTGTGGATAAGTTGATCCAAGGCATTGGAATTTATGAATTCCAGAAAACGTTGAGCAAAAGAGTTGGTACATGAGTAGTTTTCCCATGTTAATGGTGGGGTAGTTGAAATCGCCCATTATTAGGGTGTTAGGTTGTACCCTAATATTTTCCAGTGTATCAAGAAATGAGGAGTGGGAATCCTGGGGCATGGTGGGGGATCTGTAGCAAGCTAAAATTTGGATTGCAGTCTTGCCCAGAGTTAGTTGCACTTGGATAATCTTGGATGCATAATGCTGAGCAACTAGCCTGAAGGTGTGGATATCCTTAATGAATATGGACACACCTCCACCTTTAGTGTTTTGATCCAGGTTAGGTGGCCAAAAGATGTGATATGAATTCAGGGGTGCTTTCTGGAGCCTTGAACCAGGTCTCTGTCATTGCACAGATGTCGATGTTCTCCATTTTAAGGATTGAGTGCATTTTAAGGTTTTCAAAATATAAGCTAGGCCTCTGTATTTACTGTATAACACACATTAATAGTAACAAAAATTATCTGAAGCCTCATACTTAATGTGTGAAACTGTCATGCACTTTAAATTAATCATACTGGATGTACAATCCTCTGAACTTGAGTAACTTACCTGCCACACTTGTGCTATTCTAAATAGACATGGCTAATACTCATCAATTGACTATAATATATATGAACCAGCAGTATATGGTAGACACATACACACACACACAGACATATATATATATATAAATGAAACACAAAGGAAATGTACAGGGAGTATGTTTGACCTCAGTTGCTTAAGGCCGTGGGAATGCTGGCACTGCAGGCTGTTCCTCATAAGGTGGAATGATTGTCACAGTTAAGAGACACCAATCAATATTCTTTCATACATCACAATCCCCCACTATCCACTTGACTGTAGTAGCCCCAGTGCTAGCTAAAAAAACCTGTCCAGAATGGGATTAAGCCAGGTGGATGGCCTGGAGAGTCTTCCATTTATGCTTCTTTGGCACCCAACATTCCCAGCATGCAGGCATAATCCAAACACAGTGGCAAACTGTGGCAATTTGCATGTCCAAATAAAGCAAGTCTAGTTCCCCTAATCCACTAGCAGCGACAAATGGCATTTCAAAGCAAGTGATTTTATAACCTCCACATGCAAAGGTCCAAAGTTGGAGAATGTGACAAGCAAATGCAGATTATTTATTTATTTTATTTATTTTTATTTTATTTTACATTTGTTAACCGGGCTAGTCTAACTGGATATATTTCCATTTTCAGTAGAGGCCCGGGGAGAAAAGCTCCGGCAGTTATACAACTTACAAAATCATCCACAGGGATTAAAATAAAAAATAACAACTACCAGTAAATAATGTTTAGAATTAAAAAGTATGCCTTGTAGGAAGTAGTAATAATATAGAGTACGAATTACTCTTTAGGCATATCAAATTAGGAACAACAGTTGGTAAGTCAAACAAGGAGAGAGCATGTAAGAATCAATTTAGAGTATAAGTAGTTAAAGTAAGAGTAGTAGAAATAAGAAATTAACAAGAGGTGAAATCAGAAAAAGAAGAAGAGAGGAAGAAGATTAGTCAGGATTGCTGCAGGGGCATAGCCAGTGAGAATTTAGGTGTTTTTTGAGGTTGTGTTTAAATAGAGGCAAGGAAGAAAGTAATGTTAGTTCATTTGGCAGTAGGTTCCAGTTTTTTCCCACTGTGTTAGAAAAAAGAGAGTCTCCAGCTAGGTTGTTAGACTTGCATATACAGGCAAGGAGTTTGTTGGAAGAGCGCAGGGAGTTACGATTTTTGTACTGGAGGATGAGATTGGAGAGTATAGGAGTGTTGTTAGGTTGGTAGAAGATCTTGTGGGCAATGGTGAGTTGGGATACTATCAGTTGGTTTTGAAGTTCCAGCCAGCCTAGTTGCCTTAGATTCAAACAGTGGTGGGTTCTAAAGGGATTACCAGTTGCAAATCTGGCAATGTTATTATAAGAATTTGTTAGTTTGGTAAGATTATTTTTCTTTAGGTTAGTATATATGGGTGAAGCATACAGAAGAGTTGATATTAAGTGAGAGTGAGCAATTTTAGTTCTGGCTATAGGGGTGAGGAAAGGTTTGATCCTGTATAAGGAACCAATTTTTCTATTGACAGTTTTAACAGTATTATTTATGTGGGTATCAAAAGTGAGGTGATTGTCAATAGTTATTCCGAGCAGTTTGGTGGTTGTATCAGGAAGTATAATAGTGCTGTTATTGGAGGACACAGAGAAATCAATGGGTAAGGTTTTATTGGTGGGTGTAAAGAGGAGGAGCTTAGTTTTTTTTAGCATTGAGAAGGAGGCATCTCTTAGTAAACCATGTTTCTACTATGTTAAATACATCTTGGGTTAGAGAGTGTAGTTCTGAAGGGGAGTTTGCTGAGCAAACTAGGGTAGAATCGTCTGCATATTGAATGCAGGTGGCTTGTGGGAGTGCTAGATGGAGGTCATTGATAAATAATGAAAAGAGCAGTGGTCCTAGAATAGAGCCTTGAGGGACTTCGAGGGTCACAGGCTGGAGGGATGATATATTGTTTTGCCAGAGAACTGCTTGTTGCCTATTGCTAAGGTAGGATCTGAACCATTTAATAGTCAGGTGATCAAAGGCAAGGGATTCTAGAGTGCTGATGAGGAGGGTATGGTTGACCATGTCAAAAGCCTTTGAGAGGTCAATAAATAGAGCAGATGAGAAGATATTGTTATTGCGGTTTCTGTTGACGGTATCAATAAAAGATAGTAGAGCAGTTGTGGTACTATGTGATGGCCTAAAGCCATGTTGACAGTTTGCTAGTATGTTATGTTGAGATAAATGGTGTAGTACTTGTTGGTGAATGCATTTTTCCATTATTTTAGATAGAGGAGATAATAGAGCTATTGGTCTGTAGTTAGAGTAATCATTTGAATTGCCACCTTTATGAAGGGGAATAATATGGGAAATTTTCCAGATGTCAGGAATGGTTCCTTCTGTAAAGGTTATGTTAATGAGGATGGATACAGGGTATGCAATTACCTTGGATGCTTTTTGCAGGTATTCTGATGGTATTTGGTCGGCAGAAGGGGTACTAGGTTTAAGTTTTTGGATGATTTTATAGATGAAAGTAGTAGAGATGGGTTGCAGTTTAAAAGTTGGTAGAGAAAATGATCTGGTAGTAGAAGGGCTTGAGTTATCTGGTATTAGTTGACTAGCTAGAGATTGAATGGTCTCTGTAAAGAAGGTATTGAATGAATTGGCAGTTTGAAGGGGGGTGTTAGGATCAGTGTCAAGAGGGGTAGGTGTGTGAGAGCATCCAGGGGAAAGGAGTTTGTTTATACTGGACCAAAACTTTTGGGGATTATTTTGATGAGTTTGCTGTAACTTACAGTAATAGTTCTTTTTGTCCATAAGAATTGTCTTTTTAGTGCAATTTGTCAGTTCCCTGAAGTAATGTTGATCAGAGATATTTTTGTTAGCCCTCCACTTAGCCCAGGATTTGTTTCTTAGTAGAATTTTTGTCTAGTTTCTTTAGAGAGTCAGGGGGCTGGTTTGGATTTCATACTGATAGACCGTATTGGTGCATGTTTGTCCAGGAGGGATAAAAACGCAGAGTTTAGATATTTTATAGCGTCATCAAGTTGTAGAGTTTTTAAGGGGTTCCAGTTACAGGCACTGAGTTCATTTTGGAATGATTCTTGGTTGAAGTGTTTATTGGAACGTGCAGTCCTAAAAGTAGAGGGTTTAGGCAGATCTTGTTTTTGTTTAATAATGTAGGTTAAAGCATGATCACTTAAATCATCTGGGAGAGTGCCTACCTTATAGGCATGTTCATGTCTGTTTATAAGTATCCAGTCTAAGGTACTCTCTTTATTGTTTGGTTTGTTGATTCTGGTTGTGGAGGTGATTGTTTGAGTGAAGCCGTGGAGGTTAATGTGAGAGGTGGGGTTATCTGCATTAACACTTTTCCAGTCAGTATTAAAATCACCTAGTATTACTGTTTCTTGGGAGTAAGCTGAGGATATCCAGTTAAGTATACCTTCAATAATGGTGATGTTATTGCCAGGTGGTAGGTAGATACAGATGATATATAAAGCTTTATTTGGGTTCATTTGGAGTTTGGTGGCCAGGATTTCAGCATTGCTATCATGAGGTGGGTTACATGGTATTGTGGAGATATGGAATCCATCTTTGAATAGTACTGCTACACCCCCTCCCTTTTGTCTCATTCGGTCATGTCTAACTATGTTATATCCTTGGGGGTAACTTCGTTGTCTTTGGTTCCTGGTTTTAACCAAGTTTCTGTCAGGCAAAGGATATCAAAGCAGTGAGTATCTAAAAGGGCATGGAGATGGGCTACTTTATTGTTAAGACTGCAGATATTCAGATGTCCTATTAAGAGTGAGTAGGGGAGTTTAGGTTGGGTAGTAAGAGTAGCAGGATTGGCTGGACCAGTGTTGGGGTGGATGTCCCCATCTAGTAAGGAGACACTGAGGGGTTTTATTTGTAAGTTATATTTTAGAAAAAATAGATATTTATCTTTTGTTATTGTAAGATTGCTATATTTAAAGTGAGAGAGTCTGTGGTATTTGGGTAATAGATAGGTAGGAGTGGAAGTGATATAGTTCAGATTGCAAGTGAGTATAGAGGTGTATATAGCTGTTTGTTTTTGAGAGTGATTAAAAAAGTAATGGTGCTGTTTTTCGAAGGATGTGAGGAGGTAGGTAGAGGTGAGGATAGTAGTAAATATAGCTAGGAATATTGGATACATTGGAGTTGAAGTCATATTTACAGAAGTTGGTTATAAGAAGAGTTAGACAGCAGGTTAAGGTTATATAAAATAATGGATAAGGTGGGTGTAGATAGGGGGAAATAGTTCTGTTAGTTATTAGAAGAGGGGTATGGTAAAGGTATTGAAGGAGTGGTGTGTTATAGTGTAAATGATGAGTAAGGGTGAGCCTAATAGGTATAATAGGGGGGTAAGTGTGATTGGACGATAGAGGAAGAGGGCGTGGCTTAGGAGGTTTAAGTTTAGGAGTAGTGGGGGTGGGTGAGATTTGGGGGTAGGGTAGGGGAGTGGAGTGAGCCCGTAGGGCGAATGGAGTGGGTAGACACAAGGAAGCTGACAGCAGGAGAGAGAGGAAGCAATCAGTCGGGAGATAGGTAAGAACAGGGGGAGCTGGGTGGGAAGGTTTAAGCAATATTATGTTAGAGTGAAAGGGAAGCAGGTAGGTATCTGGAACTGGCTGGAGGGTATGACTGATAGTGAGTGTAGAAAGAGAAAAAGTGTTCAAAAGAGAAGTAGTAAGTGGGGAGGAGAGAGAGGGAGGAGAGATAGTAGTTGGGTGAAGACTGCCACCTAGTGGCCAATCCTTATAGTACAGGGAGAGGAGCCACTGCCTCAGTAAAATAGATGAACAGGCAGCACGGATATAAGGAGAAAAGGCATGAGAAGAGGTATGAAAAGGGTTTTTTCAGTTAAAGAGTAGGGGGAGGTTGCTGGGTATACTGGCTGTAATCCTGCACTAACACCAGGTAAGTGGTCAAGCAAATTCACAAGCCCATATACATTGCATATAGCAGGATAATTACGTACTTTCTTTCACCCTTTTTATTTCACTTCTAGGAGAAAGGTAGAACTGTTCCTGTAAGGTGTCAGGCAGCGAGGGATGACAAGGTGACTTGGAAGTAGTCTTGACAAATCCAGTAGGGTAGGGCCAGTACACCAATGTGAAGTGGGAAGTAGGGTTGTTAGGTTTCTTTCACCCTTTTTATTTCACTTCTAGGAGAAAGGTAGAACTGTTCCTGCAAGGTGTCAGGCAGCGAGGGATGGCAAGGTGACTTGGAAGTAGTCTTGACAAATCCAGTAGGGTAGGGCCAGTACACCAATGTGAAGTGGGAAGTAGGGTTGTTAGGTTTCTTTCACCCTTTTTATTTCACTTCTAGGAGAAAGGTAGAACTGTTCCTGTAAGGTGTCAGGCAGCGAGGGATGTCAAGGTGACTTGGAAGTAGTCTTGACAAATCCAGTAGGGTAGGGCCAGTACACCAATGTGAAGTGGGAAGTAGGGTTGTTAGGTGGGAGTGAGGAACAGCACGGCCAGGAGCACACAGCAGTCACGATTGGATCCAGGGAGTTACCTGCCAAATTGTGTTCAAGCCTCCACTATAAACCCTGGTTCAAGTAGTGCTTAGGGAATATGAATGAATTTACACAAACTAATACCTCTTTATGCCATACTGTTACCATAAGGACTGTGCAAATATGACAAGAACTGTAATATGATTTGTACAGGTTTATGCAAAGGAGTTTGAGGAGTGACAGGCTTTCATGAGTTTAATGCTGTTAATATGCATAGCAATAATCATCTTAAATATGCCAGCAAAATGCATTCATTTTCACAAAGCATTATACTATAAAGTTATTAAGTACATTTTTTGCAGAGAAAATAACTGCAAAGTGAAGTACTTTGGATAAAATACTGTATGCAGAATTGCAGATAGTCATGTATATGCTGTAATAACTTCATTAAGGCTGCATTTCCATATGCATGTACCAGTAGTAACCCGAATGCAAGTGCTTTGTGTAGCTTTGTTAGTTATATTTTAAATCCTATAGTCCAGATAGTATTGCTAGACATTTTTTGACTAGCTAGCAATACTAAATGACACATTCTAAACATTGCATACACAAAGCTTTGCTAATACATAAAGCAATGGCCACTGACAATGTAGCTACACTGCATGCAATATCATGAATCTCAGACTTATCCCAGGAAATGTGCTAGGCCTTACTGTCTAGCAGAATCTTAACTGTATTGTAGACAGTGTGCACTGGGACTCCTTGTGGCAAGTTTGCTCATTATATAGCTGCATACATTGCAGCTTGCAGGAGGCAGCATTACACTGTATTTTGGGTGGATATTGTTTCCCACATGACCTTCGTATTCCTGGGATATACACCTATTAAGGAAACTGTTGCAACTAACTGGCATTGAAGGATTGCCAGACATGTTTCATATAGGTGTGTCACACTGATGTACAGGTATGGTAAATGCATATATAACAGACATACGCACACGGATATTCCTGATACAGTACCACATGTAAATCACATGATGCACAGCAAATAAGAACTAATACCACTCAGTGTACCCAAATATACAACATGTCATAGTTCAGCATACCAGCTCAGGAAACACCAATGAAACGTCTGAGAGATTTCCATCTTTATAATGCCTGCAAGGGAATGCGAACTGGCCATGTCTGGGAGGTTTAAGGCAAGTAAACAGTTAACAACTGCACATAGAATTACTTGCTGATGTTAAAGCAGTCAATACCTGCTTTTGCACAGTACAGTCCTGACGTCAGTCTTGACATCAGCACCTTACAGTCATGCATGCCTATATCAGGAGGGGTTACAGATGTGTAAACTGTCATGTGGTGGACTGCATCAAGTTCCACACCCATGTCGCAGGAGGAGAAGTGTATGTCTTTATTTTGTGGGCAGGTAAAAGTGGGGTGGTACATGGTGAGGTTATGAAGTTTGTGTTTTTCATGATCTAGCAGAAAAGTTGACATTTCAATCTATTCATGAATATACATGTGTATATATACCCCACAGGGGGAGCAACATCCTGTGACATTTTACAAAATTCAGTTATGTAAACTCATGTATTTTTATTTTATAGTTATTTATTGTTTGTTAACTGGTTGATATGCAGATTAATTCTGGACTGAGTTCAGGTATGGGGTCTATAAAGTTCAACTGTCATATGGTCGACTCCATATGATCAAATTTTCGAAAATTTTAACGGAGATCTCCGTACAGTGTGGAATGGGAAGATTTCCCTTTTCTGCACTGTAGTGTGATCTCAGAGTTGGTATTTTAAAGAGCGGGGGGTGTGGAGGGGGCGCAGTCCCCAATGTGGGTGGTGCAAGGAGATTGTCCCCCTGCTTAAAATGTTCAGGTAGGTTATTTGTGTAGTTTATTTTTTTTTATTAGACTTTCGAACTTTTAAAAGTTTGATCATATGGTGTCAACCATATGAAACTCAAATTTTTGAAAGTTCGATTATCTAATATAGACCCCAGGTATGGACTGCGTACGATACATGAAAATTATTCATACTAACCTTATCAACAGGATTGTTTAGAAAGTTTAATTTATGACATTTGATCTAACAACAAAACATAAATGTTCCACAATAACTGGTCATACATGTGTATTGTAACCAATATTGTCATAAAAGTAGCACCTTCTAACACAGAAATTAAACAAGTGAGTGTGTAGCTGGAGTAATAAAATATTATAAACATTCCTGAAGGGAGATTTTGCCATCTGAGAGAGAAGAGAGAAGAGAAGTGAAGAGAAGAGAAGGAAAACGAGAGAAGATGAGAGACGACAAGAGAAGAGAAGGGTTACAGTAAACTCTTTGTTAATCAGAACTCTCAAGCAACCAGAAAAAAATTAGAGAAATATAGTACAGTATGAACAGTTCAGTTTTTCATGTGTTGCACTTTCTGTTTTCTCCTCACAGAAACATACCTTACGTTTTTAGAGTTTTAGAGTTTTAAAGAGGAAGATAGAAATAAATTCCCTCTCTACCCAACCTGAGAATAGACAAACTAAAGTCAAATCACTAAAATGTCAACACTAGCTCTATACTCAGTTAGTTTGCATCAGATTACACATTCTGTCTCCGTTCTCTCTCACACAGGCACACACACACACACACACACACACACACACACACACACACACACACACACACACACACACAGTCTCATCAGCTTTCATACATGCATTCACTCACTCTTTCTCTCTCCGATCTCTCACACACACCCTCTTCAGCTTTCATACATCTCTCCAATCTCTCACACACAGTTGCTTCTGCTTTCCTACATGCATTCACTCTCTCTCTCTCTCTCTCTCTCTCTCTATCTCTATTCAGTTCATTCACTTTCAGTCCAGTCAGTGTGCCACTGAAAACCATTCCGCGTGCCATGCTTTCTAGTAGAAATATAAGTCTAAAATATTATTATTATTCCAGCCAGGCTTTTAATTACTGTATTTCAATATTAAAATCGAATCAATACAGTGTTTTTAATATGGTATGGTATGGTATAGTATAGTATAGTATAGGGTACAGTATTTGTGAAGTCTATTTTTAATAGTAACTCTCAAGCAACTAGAAACTACACTTATCCAGCATCTACCAATCCCCATGGGTGCCGCTTAACTGAGAGTTTACTGTACTTAGTAATGTAATAGGTAATAGCTGAATGAATAAAGCATTTTGATTGTTCCTTAATGACCTGAATTAGCTTTCTTCTGCACTTACAGAACTAAATGAAGTCGAGACAACAAAATAGGTGATAAGTAGCCCCTGGCATGTCTGAGCCTAGCAATAAGAGAGCATGACTGTTAGTACAGAGTTTTATTTATTTATTTATATTTGTTGACTGGGAGTGTCCGACTGGACGTAGGTCCATTTTCAGCAGAGGTCCGGGGAGAAAAGCTCCATAGTTAAAATAAACAGACAGTAGTTACACTGGATTACATAGCAATTAACAATTTACATAGCAATTACTTACAACATATTTACAGATGAAGAACATAGTACATCAGTAGACAACTATAATCTTTATCTGTGAAGTACATAACAGACATTACAAATGTTAAAATAAGAAGTTCCTGCTGTATAATAAGTATTAGGCTTATGAGCATCTGAGCTTGCTATAATCAAGGTAGTTAGTGGAGTGGAAAGAAAGGTAGTGGTTGGATGGGATGGGTGATATTAGTTTATTTTTTGGTCATATACAAATAATGATTAATCTGACTTGGATCTGAAGTACAACTGGATTGTGGTTACAACCACTTTTCTTCCCGTAATGTAGTGCGATTCAAGCTGCAAGAGGTTAAATAAGAAACGGAGCAGTAGGACTAAGTGTTCCATTACAGGAACCAGATGGCTTTTTGAAAGCTTATACAGGGATGATCAATATGGAAGAGGGGGCTAAAGAGGGAACTCCACAAATTATAATTTAATTAGTTTGGAGGGATGCAATTTTTAGTGAAGATATGGGATATAAGCGAGTGCCCCCACTCAGGTTATGCAAACATTAATTGTTGCCTATTCTTTACTTACTTTAAGTAGAGATGTGCTGTGAAATTTTCCAGTCCCATAAAGAAAACTGTTCATTTCTGCTTTATTTTGCCAGGGTGGTGGTCAGTGGAGAGGGACTGACTAAGACAATTCCTTAAGTGCACTATGACTGTAAACCACACTGCTGAACTCAATTTGCTCTATGTGTCACATTTAGAAATCAGCCAGGTGAGTTAGCAGGATTAGAGAAACAGCACCATCACAGAGAATGCTTGCCACTATGTATGATAGTCTTAAAAGGGTCTATATTACCATGTTGACAGGGTCTTCATCGAATGGCCTTACGTCAACATGTACACCGCAATACCTAAATGTCGAACGGCCACAAACGTGATTTTTTTCCAGGTGAAAAAAAATCGCTGAGCAAACAAAAAACAAAACAAACCGACAGACAGAATGAAGTCGAAGGCTTCACCCATCCACACCCTCCGATGTGAGGGGGTTGTGCCCCACATGCAAACTCCGAGATCGCACTACAGTGGGGGCCCAGCAATTTTTTTTCCTTGGGAAAAAAATGTCTTTTGTGGCCATTCAACATTGACGCTACTGCAGGATTCTGATAGAAGGTGTGTATGACATCCTTATTCCTGTAAACACTATCGAGGATACTGTTGTGTAACATGCATATAATAATAAAAGAGAATATTGGTTCATGCTAGTTTGTCATTGTGTATGTTATAGAGTATGACAGCTACCACATTATAATTAAAAATTATACCCATTTATTAATTAGGTAGGCCCCCTGAACACACTATCCCTTTTATAAAGAACCTGAGAGCAATGTCTGGTTAAATAACTTGCTCAAGGTCACATAGTAGGTAAACAGGAGTTGAGGGAATCAAACCCTGCATCAAAGGAGCTACAGCTTATAGCCTTAACCTTCCATATCAACTACTATACCTTGCAGCTTCAGTAGATTGGAGGAGTAGCACTTTCTTGGCAAGAGTGAGTACTCAGTAGATGATGACAAAGGACAGGCTATGTTTAAAATGAAGGAAAGCTTTTAAACAATTAGGTGATAACACATAAGCCATTACTCAAAGTCAAGAAAGATCAGACAGGAGAGAGAGATTAGTAGGGCTAGTGGAGTAATTGTGAGAGTTAATGAGAAAAGCATTGTAGGAGGGGTTGGAGAGTAGGCAGACAGTTTGAGATTTAATAGGTGGGTGGAGTTTGGCTGAGGCTAATTGTAATTAGATTGGAGTGAGGTGGGGAGGAGTTAGGGGATGTATAAAAGATTTGAGGGCAGGCTAGGGGAGCAGAGTGAGCCCGCAGGGCAAACAGAGCAGGTAGAGCCAAAAAGGTGAGATGGTCCAGAAAAAATAATCAGTGAACTTGAAGCTAGAATAGAGCTACAGCCATGGAGTAGGTTTTACAGTTTTAAACTTTCTTTTTTAAATATGTTAAAGGTATACTTATTAGCTATCAGAGAAAAACTTGAGAATGTGGTAGTTATTCCATGGATTCTCTAGTGCAGGGCAGAGAGAATTTTAAATGAATGTGTCATTAGTGAGGCTGGGTAAAAGTTTTACTGCAGGTTTTTTTATCAATGGGTGTAGGCTGCCACCTAGAGGTCAAATGAAGGTGGTACACTGAAAGTAAATGAGGTTCTTCAAACTTAGAATTAAAATTAGAAGTTTAAATAGAAGCAGTCAGGGGAGTAGTTTGCAAACCAGGAAGGGGGGTATAATTGTCAACGGACTGTGGTAGGCTGCTATCGCACACACTGATGTAGAATGCTGCTCAAGTTTATATATTGGCTGCAAAATTATTTAATACAGCTACATACACTGAGGTTTCTTTGTAGGAGGGAAACCAAACCACTGTTTAGGTAGCATTGATTGAGCCTGTGGAGCAGGCTATCCAAGGGCATCTTCTCTTAGAAGGGAGGGACTCCTGTTAAGTAATTGAGTAGAGGGAGCACCTGAGGGAGCAAGACTGAGGTTTCTTTGTAGGAGTTTTCCAACCCTTACCATACCTTACCATACCTCACTTACACACTCCACTGCATCATTCAATTCTCCTCACTTCCCCTCTTACTCATCCATCTCACATGAACTCTTCAGCTGCAACACTGCATATCTATTCAAACTATTACACTCCCCTCCCCACTACACTCGCCTCTAAATTGTCATTCCAAAAAATCACTACTCCCATGTAAAGCTTACCACCCTTCCCCACCTCACTACCTCACTCTACTCCTCCACCAAATCTCTCTCGCACTTGCAGGCGACATCCACATCAAACCCAGACCCACCTCTAACATTAATGTCATCAAACCCTACTCTCAGCCCACAAAACCTACGTCCATTCACCTCACTTCACTCAATGCTCAAAGCCTTAGAAACAAAATCCCTAATCTCCATGCATGGCTGTCCCATAACCACCCTGACATAACCACCATCTCTGAAACCTGGCTCAAATCCTACATAAAAAAATCACAAAATCCTACCACCAGGTTACCAAATGATTTGCAACGACTGAGCCAACAAACAAGGAGGTGGAGTAGCTATAATCTACCCCACCTCCCATACCATAACCCCCTACACCAATACAATTCTAAGCTTTACCAACACCGAAATAACAATAGGCTTATTAAAAATAAACAACCATAAATCCATATGTATCCCCTCTATATTCTCCCTGGTGATAACATCAAAACACTTGAGAACATCATATCCTGGTTCTCCTCTCACATAAATAATGAAACCTATATCCTTGGTGATACCAACATCAACTGGACCACTATTAACTCTGATGCCCCTTCCCATACCATCAACCTATACAATTTCTCCCAACTAATTAATTCACCAACCAGACCAAATAAAGATGGTACCTCAGGAACCATCATTAACTGGATCCTAACAATGCATCCAAATCTAATCACCAAATCTGGAATACTACCAGATCCTCTCAGTGATCACGTACCTGCCTTCGCCAACTGACTCCCATGTGCTCTACAAAAACAGCACCATTACATTCAAACCCACATCCTCTCGTCTTTCAATCCCCAAACTTGCTCAGAATGCCTTAAGTGCATTGACTGGTCCCCTCTAAAAACTCTCCCACTAGATGATGCCATCTCCTACTTTAACCATTCATTCCTGACCCTCCTTAACCAGCAACTCCCCACAAGAACCCAGTGCATCAAAACCAATCCCTGCCCATGGTTATCAAGAGAAACTAAACTTGCCATGCAACAAAGGGACAAGAAACGGAAACAGTATCAACAACATAAAAACCCAAACTCCCTTGAAGAATGTAAGCATCCATAACTCCACAAAAAAGCTAACAATTAAAGATCACAAAGCTCACTACTCCAAACTCCAGTCTATGCACTCAACAAACCCAAAAAATATCTGGGACTCCATCTCATCAATACTGCACCCCGGTAATAAAGAAACCCCCTATCCTAATCCCACCCTCTCTGACCTTGATACTGCTTCTCAGTTCAACTATCCAGCTCCTTCCCACCCCCATCCTCCAACCTCAACCCCTCCCTCCACAACCTCCTCTCCAATCAGTTAACCCCCTCCATACCCTTCTGCCTTGCTCCCATTCCCACAAGCACTATAAAAAGACTCCTCTTCAAACGGAAACCCTGCCGCAATGCACCTGACAATCTTCCTCCTACCTTCCTCATAGTATCTGCAGATAGCATCACCTTCTCCATCTCTATACTTATAAATAGATCCATACAAGAATCATACGTCCCTTCCATCTGGCACCATGCCTACATCATCCCCCTCCACAAAGGTAGAAATAATACCGCCACCACCAACTGCAGGCCTGTTGCCATCCTTTCACCTCTGTCTACAATTCTAGAGAAAACCATCCAAGTACAACTAATGATGCACCTAACCCAAAACAATCTCCTCTCCCCTACCCAACACGGCTTCCACCCTGGCCATTCCACCATGACTGCCCTTCTTTCCTTTCTGTAAACCATCAACACTGAATGTGACTCAGGCAAATTTGTATCTACGCTATTCCTAGATTTGTCAAAAGCCTTTGACACCATCTCCCACACCCTACTCATATCCCAACTCTCCACTCTACATCTCTCTTCCTCCACCATAGCCTGGTTTTCCAGCTACCTGTCCAACCGCCAACAAGCTGTCCAATGGAAAACTTCAACCTACTCCTTCCTACCCACACCCATAGGTGTCACTCAAGGTTCAGTTGGGTCTATAGTATAACATCGAAGTCTTAAAACTTTGAATGTTATAATATCAACCCCAATTTAGCAAACGCATGAAATAGCAAAGCTGCAGAACACCGAATATTTTCCTAGGGAAAGTATTTGGTGGGCCATTTCTGTGGCTTCACTATTTCCTCGACTGTAATGCGAAGGTGACGGACTGGGTTAAGGTAAGTGTGCGAACGGACCGAGGTGACGTGAGTGTGTGATAATTAGGGACCTTAGGGATAGGGAGCGGGTAAGGTGAGTGTGCGATAGGTAGGGACCTTAGGGTTAGGGAGTGGCTAAGGTGAGTGTGTGATAGTTAGGGACCTTAGGGTTAGGGAGCGGGTAAGGTGAGTGTGCGTTAGTTAGGGACCTTAGGGTTAGGGAGCAGGTAAAGTTTGTGTGTGTTAGTTAGGTACCTTAGGGTTAGGGTTGGGTTAAGGTAAGTGGATAGCTAGTAGTTACTACGGTTTAGTGTAGGGTTCTGTGAAGTGTGTATGTGTGGATTATGTATTTTGGTGTGCTTGTGCTATTTGTATGTATTCTCGGAACAGCAAATTTTTTTCCCTTGGCATTCAACTATATCTCATTTCAAGATTCCAAGGTCGTGCTTATGGTGTTCGACATTTTGGAATTTCGATAATGTGATATAGACCTGGTTCAGTTCTTGGCCCTCTACTCTTTAACCTGTTTATTAACAACTTTCACCACTCCATCCCAGAGTTATCTGTCATCCAGTATGCAGATGACTCGACTATCATCTGCTCAGCCTTCTTACCCTCTGAGCTCCTAGTAAAAACCCAATTAGCCTTCTCCAAATTCAGAACCTCAATGCAGTCCAACCACTGAGCCCTGAATGCAAATAAAACCAAACTAATGATCTTTTCCTGTACCAAAAACTCCAGTATTGATAAAACTTCATTCACCATACAAAGCCAGAGCAATACACCCCTCAAAATCATCCCCACCACCAAGCTTCTTGAACTAAAATGTGACACCCACATCCACTCTGCAATCAAAAAAATGCACCAAAAGACCACTTCCTCAGCCCCTCTACCCAGCAAATCCTAGCATCCACTTTCTTGCTCCCCTTCCTGATGTATGGTGCCCCTCTGTTCACAAATCTCCACATCGGCTTATGAACCAAACTTGAATCCTGCTACCAAAAATCTGCAAATTTGCAACGAATTCAAAAAATTCATCTCACCACTGCCACTCCCTCCTCACCCTTAATTGGCTTGAACTCCCGAACTACCTCAGTTAACTACAACTCACCATTGCCCACAAGCTTATCTTTAAACCAGCTAACTGCCCATCTCTCACTACATCCTTAAAACCCTATATACCCAACTACCAACTCAGATCCACAAACCAAAATCTCCTTCAGGTCCACAAACCATCTTGTCCTCTTGGCCAGCTACTTCTGTCCCACGCCATAGCCAAACAATGGAACCCCCCCCCCCAGCTTCACAGCCTTCCTAACCATACCAGTTTCAAATCCTAACTACTATCTCATCTATCAGCCAAATGGGAATGCCCATGCCACGCTCCAACATAAACCCCTCTCCACCCACTTTTTTTCTACCCAGCTCCATAAGAATCTCGCCCCTGCCGGGGACTGATTTTCTCTATGCTGTCTAATGTACCTTACTTCCATAACTATCTTGTGGTACTCTCTCCATGCAAAATGGTCCACCTAACCTGCAAAGGACTAGAAGCTACTTGTTTATATGTTAACTTACAAAGAGCTTATTTGACAAAAATGACTTTCTGCATATGATCAGTTTTACCTACCTGTAATGTAATAGTTACCTTGTATTTAAATGATAACTCATTAGAGCTTATTACATAATGTATTACACGTCTGAAACATTTTTAAATTGTTTTGCACAAATCTTTGTTTTTCCGTTGTAACATGTAATATGTAACTTTAATATGTTGGAGCTTTTCTCCCCAGGCCTCCACTGAAAACGGGCTCTTTATGGCCCAGTGGACTTCCCCGGTCATCAAACTTAAATAAATAAGGTGAATCAATTATATTTTTCTCAAAGACAAAACTATGTATAACTTTTTCCTGATAAACATATAATTCTTACTAAACCAGAATAAGTATGACAAAAGACAAATTTCAGAACCATTGCCAGAGTGTTGTAACACGAAATATCTGGAGGAATGATTACATTTTAAAGCAGTATTACCATGCAGTCATTTCACAAGTCAGGGTCTGTGAACAGAGACAGACAAGACATAATCTTACTTTTCCCTGGTTAAGGATGTAAACAGATGGCTCCATGAAAAACTTTCATTGTCAGAATTATATGACTTGTACAAAAAAATCTGTTAGATCCATTTGTAAGGGGGCTAGTGTCTGCTCAGCCACATCCCCACTATCCAGCTTAACAAAATACTTGCAGTGCAGGTGTTGGTTAGGGGCATCTGCCCACTTCATAATGGAATTTATCTATCTATCATACATTCATAGGTTCATAGGTGTATACTAAGCTAACAGCCAACAGGGCTCTTATAAGCCTAGCCGTGCAACCCAAAATGACCTATACATTTGATTTACATAGGGAGTGATTCACTGAATGCCTCTTTCCATTAGAGACATAGGTGCTGCTAGACCAGGGGTGAATTTCTGATTACACAATCCATTGCTCCAAGTTGTACTTAAATAGGGTTAGACAGGGACTCTGTTTTACATGGATGGGGAGCCTGCTCCAGAGAATGGGAACTCTCTGAGAAACACATTTATCTCTCCAACATATCCTAGTTATGTTGCAAGAAAATGTAGGCCTTTGACCTAGTAGTTTTGATGTTTTTTGTATTGAAAATGTCCAAGAGGTTCATCTAAACAGGGTCCAAGGATTCCTTCTACACCAGGAAAAGATCACTTCTCAGAAGTCTATATGATACTGAGCAAAGACACAGGGCTTTGAGGCAATCAGTGCAGGGCATTGTGTTTACTCCCTGTATTCCTTCTGTATGGAACCTCTGTGGACATTCCACTTGCTGCATGTGTCTGGTCAGGTTCATAGGTGTTTACTAAGCTAACGACCACAACACCTTTTTTAAGCCTAGTCATGCATGCCAAATTTCTGACAAGTTCTGATACCCTTGATAAGTGTATGCAGGAGTTTGGGAGATGAAACACTTACAAGCATGGGCCGGGGAGATGAACCATTTACAGGTTGCTTGTGTCCATTAGAGACATAAATGCCAAATCAGGGATGAATTTCATGTTCCCCATCCAACTGCCAAATTGCACTTGAATTGGGTTAGGGAGGAACTCTGCTTCACATGGATAGGGAGCCTGTTCCATAGATAGGGTAGTCTTTGGGATGCATACCTGCCTCTCCAGCAGGTCCTATTTATATCACAAACAAGGTTTAAGTCCTTAGAATGGGTAATTCTGGTGCTGTTTGTTTTGCGGATATGCAGGAGTTCCACCACAGCAGGTCTGACAATGCCCTGTATGCCAGACATAGAACTCCCCTCTAAAGCCTGTATAAGACAGACTGCAGGGATAGGGCCATGAGGCGATCTGCATAGAACATTTTACTTGTGCCCTGTATTGTTTTAGTGAGGAACCTCTGTGGACATTCCAATTTTTTTGGATATGCCTGATTAGGTACATACGAAAGGGGTATTGTACTCAATGATAGGTCTGATGAATGTTGAATACAGTGGAACAATGATTTCCTTGGAACTAGATATAATAACTTTGTTTATTGTTGCACAATATAGAATGAATTCCTCACTACTGTAGACACACGATGGTCAAAGGCTAGATTACTATCAATGTGTGTCCTTAAGTCCTTGACTACTGGGTCAACTCTAAGGGGTGTATTGTCAATATGATAGTTACCAGGGGATGATGACTTCCCAAAGGATACTATTATGCATTTCTTAGCATTTAGTTTTAGTCCATGGCATAGACACCAGTTGTTTGCCTGTGTCAGGCCCTCCTGGAGAACATTTGTGTCAGTGTGGGATTCAATTACAGCTCCTAATATGCAATCATCTGCAAATTTAGTCAGCCAGAGACCACTGACATTGGCCTTGACTTTAGAGAAGTAAATGCCAAAAAGGAGCGGTCCAAGGATTGATCCGTGAGGAACTCCACTTGTGACTTGCCTTTATAGAGGTGAACTCTCCAATTCTAACTTCCTGGGTCTATGACCCAGGTACACATTGAAGGGGATATGATATTCTGTGATGGGTTGATGAGGGCCATGCACAGTGGTATGATGACCACTCTGGACCTAGAAGTAATTCTCTTACTTATGATTTTATCACCACAGAAGGATTTTCTTACTACCTTGGACATATGTAGGTCAAAGGTTAGGTTGCTACCTTCACGAATTCCCAGATCCATGACTAGTGAATCAACTTTTATGGGTGTTTCCTTGATGCAGTAGTTTCCCAGGGTGGACAACTTCCAAAAAGTACTATAAGCATTTCATAACATTGAGTTTTAAGCCACTGCTCTGGCAACAACCATTTGTCTGTGTTAGATGTTATTGAAGGATGTTCTCATCTTGCAGGGATTCAATGACTGCTCCCACTTTACAATCATCTGCAAACTTGGTCAGCCAGAGGTCTTTGACATTGGCTTTCAGCTCCAAGAAATAGATGCCAAAGAGGAGCAGAGCCAGCACAAAGCCCCAAGGGACTCTACTTGTGGAGGTGGCTCCACTGATCCTAACCTCTTAGGTGCTATCTGTGAGCTATCCAGTGTGCTATAAAGGGGTTTATGCTTAGTTCTGTAAGTTTGTCAACAATGCCCCAGTGGTGTACTGTATCACATGTTTTAGCAAGTTCTAGGTAGGTAGCATGCACTTCTTTTCCCTCATCCATTGCCTTGGTAACCTTTTCAGAGAAGTCCACTAGGTTCAGTAAGCAAGACCATCCTTGGCAAAGCCAAACTGGGATTGATCTAGTATCTGAAGGCCTCCTATCTCCTTGTTGATAATTTCCATGATAATTCTTTCTATGGCTTTGCAAATAAGACTAGTCAGTCTGACAGGTCTGTAGTTTCCAAGATCTATTGAAGGTCATCCCTTATGAAGGAGGGTGACTGTTGCTGCCCTTCATTCTCATGGCACAAAGCCTTTTTTAAAACAAGAGTTGAATATTGACACCAGTGATCCTGATAAGTTGCATTTAGACTGTTTAGTAAGCATCCCAGGATGTTATTGGAGCCCGTTGAGGCTGTGCTCTTGGCATTAGTAAGTGTAGCCAGTACACACTCTTTAGTTATAATGCAAAGGGTTATACTTGAGGGTATTTCTTAGGGGATGGTTTGGGGGTGAAAGGGAGGTAAAGTTATAATTGAATTTGTCCACCAAGAGGTTTGCTGTATCTTCAGGCTCAGTGAATGTGGCACCATTAACCACCACACCAGTTCAACACATTGCTGTGTGCTGCTCTTGAGGTTTCTGGCATAGCTAAAGAAGGCTTTATGGTTATCTTTCAGCTGGGAGGCTATCTTAACCTCAGAGTTGGCATTTTTACCTAATTAGCTCTCTTAATTGCATATTTAGTTTGATGACAGGGAGTTTTAATGTTTTATGGGAATTACGCATCCTAATTTTTCCCTTAGATTTTTCCTTTTGTTATCTATCCTGCTGAATTTGGGATGTCACTAGGGCATTTTGTTTCTGGGGCTAGTTGTGGGCTTATATCTGGTAGGTATAGCAGTCTCTATGCAGCCACTGACATTGTTGTACAGAATTTCTGACAGCAGCTCAGCATAAGCTGCTCTGTTCTTGGGGTTTGGAGGGGCATTGAATTTTTGCAAACCATCACTCAATAAAAGTTAGTTTACCTTGGAAAAGTTCCTTTTACTAGGTTTACTGGGGCTACTGAGTTGATTTTGAAGGAGACAGCTTTATGGTTAAACCTTACCAAGGGATGCAGCATTCTTCTATATTTGTGAGTACGCAGTCCAATATGTTGGAGCCTCTAGTTTGTGTATTCAATATTTAGTCAAGAGTGTTTGTATTTATGAAGTCCAGGAATATCTGTGCCTGTAGATCTGAGACCTCGTAGGATTCTCAGTTTACAGAGAGATAACTAAAGTCTCCCATGACTAGGGTGTTCAGTTGAATGATAAGTATCTCCAGTAGATCCAAGTATGCAGTGTGAGTTTCTTGGGACAAGAAGTGTGACCTATAGCTGACTAGGTTATGGTACAGGATTTTGTCTGTAGTAATCTGGATGTGGAGGAACTCCAGTGCATCATCCTACTTTACCAAACAAGAGGTATGTTTGCTACTGATGCACATTGAGATACCTCCACCTTTAGCCCTTGTCTGTGCAGTACTGGTCTAAAAGTATGGAGGGCACTGAAGCCTTGCACTGCTGGGGTATTATATGCCGCTTTAAACCATTGCTTGGTAACTGCACAGATGTCTATATTCTCCAGGGTGAGGAGAGCTGGGAGGGAGTGTAGGCTCCTGGCATTGAGCAACAACAGCTTGAGTTTCGGTTAAGTTGATTTTGTTTGTTGTTTGGTTAGTCAATTTGGTATCACCTAAAAAGGGCAGTATGGGGGTGGATAAAGTTTTAGCCAGTATTTATACCCCTAGAGAGGACAGGGACATACCATCTTTGGCAAAGCAACATGCTCTGTTAGTGATATCCTCCCAAGCTGACAAATATTGGATCCTCTTAGAATGGCACTAGAAAGGCAGACGATAAAATCAGTCATTGTTTGCTCATACTGTGGCATCATCCTCAGTGATGATAATATGCAGCTCAGTGCTAGGCTCATACCAGCCTGACATACATAGTCTGAGAGCTCCATAATGTCTCTCTTCATATAGTGCAGGGAGGTATGTCTCAGGTTATTTATACCTAAATGGACTATGATGGAATCATACTGATACCTTAAGGACTTGAGTATGTGCATGATTTGGCAGGTCCTGTCTCTAGATAAGCACTTATCCATTATCTTCTCCTTGCTCAGACTGGTTATAGGAGCATCAGTATGTCTTACAATGGAGTCCCCTACTAAAAAAGTCCTGGAAAGTGTGTTTGCCTGCCTCAGGGACTTAGTGTTTGGGGCTCCATTGGGTGTGACTGTATGTGTGGTCTTAGGTGTTATATTTTTCTGAGTGCCTTTGGACATTCTGAGGCACAAAAAAAATCAGTGACATTTTTCCATACCCGTGATCTTTTTAAGGTCATCATTGGTTCAAAAGGTAGGAATAAAGCTCCAAACTGCATGTTAAAGCATCTAGAACAGCATGCCTACTGGGTCTTAGCAACCCCCAGGCACTCGCCTTAATTTAGTTATTTCCTTTACAGTTATTACAGTGTAATCTTGGTCAGTTAAAGTGTACTGAAACAATAAAGGAAAAAGATGAAGACCAAGACAAAGTGTAAAAAACAAGAAAGAATTAATCTGTCTAGCTGTCTGGAGGAGATCATGTTTGGGAGATCTGGGTGCTCTACGGTTTATATGGAGAGCAACATGTGGGCAGCAGTGTGGCCAGCATAGAGTTCTTAGCTTATGGTTCCATTTATTTCACATAATTCCAATCCTCCTTTCCCTCTTTACATAATATTTTATGAAAGTATAAAACCTAAAATCCATCTGTTTTCAGCATTTTCTCTTTAATGAGTTTATCTGGGATATACATGCTAATGACAGGCCTTTCCGACATGGTACTGATTTCAGATGACTTGCCCTTCTTCAAAACTGCTACAAAACTTCTTATAGCTTATAAGAGAACATAACATATATATGACCAGTTCCCAGCACCCTGTACTTCTGCCTGCTTGATTCAGCTACCAGTAGTGTTTATTTTGTTTTGTCATGTCACATACACCATTTCCACAGGTGTACCTAAAGTCCAATATCTACCTGCACTGTTCATTTTCCACTGACTCCTTCAGAAGCTCACTCACCACTTATTGGATACCACTAACCTTTTTATAAGTTAATAGGTTCATATGCAATTTTAAGCTTAGGCTTGTTTTCCCATTTGGAAATGACAGGATAAATTACCCAGGGGCATATAGTTGTGTTTATGTAGCACACTGCCTCTCTCTAATGCAGCATAGGTGGCAGTCCAGGGGTGAATTGGAAATTCCTCATCCACTGGTTCAAGTTGCATTTGAATACATGGGTGAGAAGCCTGTTTCAGAGTAGGGGTAGTCTTTGAGACACATACTTGTCCTTCCAACATATTCTATTTGCATTGCAAATAAGGTTTAGGTCCCTTGATTAGATATTTGTAATATTCTTAAATTTGAGGATGTGCAGCAAATTCATCAATACAAGATCAGATGATGCCTTGTAAGTAAGTCGCAGATGGATGATGCCTTGTAAGTAAGTCACAGATAGATGATGCCTTGTAAGTAAGTCACAGATAGATGATGCCTTGTAAGTAAGTCACAGATCACCTGTAGGAGACAGAGTATTTTACTTATTTATTTATTTATTTATTTATTTATTTATTTATTTATTTAACATTTGTTGACTGGGAAAGTCTAACTAGGACAGAGCCTATTTTCAGCAGAGGCCTGGGGAGAAACACTCCAAAAGCATGTCTTTGGAATGTGGGAGGAAACCGGAGTACCTGAAGGAAAAGATAAGTTTTTGATGTGGTCTACAAATTCCATGTGGTTTACACCTTGTATTCTTTTAGTGAGGAACCTCGGTGGGCATTCCACTTATGGCATATAACTAGCAAGGTACATACAGAAGGAGGCAATGTACTCATTGATTGGTCTAATGAGGGCCGAGTACAGTGACATAATAACATCTTTGGACCTGGATGCCATAACGTTGAATATATGTTGCACAATATAGAATGATTTCCTTACAGCAGTAGACCCATGAAGGTCAAAGACCAACTGACTGCTCACACATATTCCTAAGTTCCTAAAAACAGGGGCTACTCTTAGTGGTGTATTGTCTATGTGAAAATTCCCAGGTGTGGCCAACTTTCCAAAGGATACTACTATGCATTTTTGGCATTTAGTTTTAGATCATGGCTTGGGCACCAGTTATTAGTTTGAGACAAGTGTTTTTGGAGGATATTAGTTTCCTTGGGGTTTCTATAATTGCACCAAGTTTGCAGTTATCTGAATCTTGGTTAATCAAAAGTCTTTCATGTTAGCTTTGACTTCTGAAAAGTAGATGTTAAAAAGGAGTAGCCCTAGCACCAGGGATTCAGCTGGTGACAGGTCTTTTTGGGGAGATAGAGTCTCCTATCTTGACATCATGTGTCCTATCTGTGAGCTAGTTGGCTATCCTCTGGGTTACATAGTGGCTTACTCTTAGTTTCATGAGTTTGTTGTCAATACCTGAATGGGGAATAGTGTTCCTGTGCTTTACGTTTTTTAACATCACGTGCGATCAATAATACAGTGGATTTTATTCTGGTGAACCTTCCAGTGCCTTATTTTTGGTTATCAGTTTACTTTTGGCACTTTTTCCACTTTCTTTGTTTATGTGTACTAGGCCAATGGCCCTGGAGCCTTTAAAAGCCTAGCCCATAGAAGTGCCCTGGTATTGTGCCGCCTGGCATTAGTTCCCAGTGCCACTATCAAGTAGAGCCACTGGAGTGATCCCCGGGGTGAACTTCCTATTACCCATCCACTCATCAAAATTTCTCTTGAAGAGGGACAGCGAGGTGCTCTGCTTGACATGTATGGGAAGTCTATTCCAGAGCATGGGCAGTCTCTGGGTGAGGAACCTGTCCCTCCAGCATGTTCTGTTGATTGTAGTAATGAGGTTGAGGTCTCTGGAGCGATGTAGCATTTCTAACAGAGCTGGGTCAGACATGGCTTTCTAAGTCAAGCAGAGATCGCCTCTAAGTAGGCGATATGAGACAGAGAATAGCTGGAGTCTTTTGAGTCTGTCCATGTAGGACATGTGTTTAATGCATAGGATCCTATTTGTGAGGTACTTCTGTGGCCTCTCCAGCTGTTGCAGGTGTCTAGTGAGGTACATGCCAAATGGGGAATTATACTCAATGATTGGTCTAATGAAGGAAGAGTAGAGAGAGATGATGACCTCTTTCTTTCTGGATGCAAAACCCTTGGTAATGAGATGTGCCACATAGAAGGACTTTCTGACCATAGTGGCAATGTGGTGGTCGAAGGAGAGATTGCTGTCAGCCTGCGTCTCCAGATCTCGGGTCTATATTAAAATCCCGAAAGGCCTTAACATTGAATGTATGTCATCGACACATAAAGGTTGATGTACATAAACATCGAAACACGTAATCGACGAAAATCACAACGTCGAACGTGTTACGTCAAGCAAGAGCACCTCACAGGTACATTCAAACTAACATAAAAAACTGAAATTAACCCACTTTTGCAGGGGGGCAAGCCCCCCATGTGGGGGGTTGTTTGTGCCCCCCCCACACCCCCCTACTTAAATATACCAACTCCTAGACCGCACTACAGTGGGGAAAAGGATATATTTCCTTATCCCCATGATCACGCTGCTGGCTAAACAAACAAGTTCGGCGTTGTGATTTTCGCTGATTACGTGTTTCGATTTTTATGTACATTGACCTTTATGTGTCAATGTACATACATTCGATGTTAAGGCCTTTCAGGATTTTAGTATAGACCCCAGAGCTCCTATAACACCTTCAGTGTTCAGTGGGCTCCCATCGATGTGGTAATCAGTGGGAACTGAGGTTTTACCAAAGGGGATGACGATGCATTTTTTGGCATTAACAAATAAATGTACAGTCCCGTAACAGAACTCAATGAAGGCTGCCCCACAAAACGTCACCATAAAACAGACTCTTCAGTCCAGTATAGTAATTCACGAAGATTTAATGCACAGCAAAAAGATTAACATAAGTTAAGCGCTTTCATTTCCACAAATAAAGGAAACTTCTTCAGAACAAAGTAATCCATCATATACCACACATATATATGTTGTCCATTTGATTAATTTGTCTAATCCAATTAATCAATCAATCTTTCAATTTACTTCCCAAACACATTGAAATTTAAAGAAACATAGTGGTATAATTATTGTTAACTTAAAAACATATTATTCACATATTAACTTGCATTTAGTATGCTAAACTGTACACTTAGTACTGTATTTTATACAAGGTCACAAAATAAAAACACTCATAAAATCACCCTTATATCTAATGTCTGATTTAAACAACCATATTCCAAATATATAAAATCAATATACATATGTAATATACAATGTGTAAAATAAATATGACTATTATATAAAATGTATGTAACTTCATCATTAGTTAAATAATTCCCTCTGATTTTAGGCCTTATCTTGTATTTTCCTTTTAATTTTGTTAGCTCTTAGTTTTAAAACTGGTAAAAGGGACATATGGTCATTCAACCCAGGGGGTTTATTGGAATCCAGTCTCAGTTGCCGAATAAGCTCCCTGTAACTGAGCTGGTTTTCCCAATCACCACCTCTACTGTTTTTTAGCACTTTTTCCAAAACCCAAAATTTATAAGTGGCCTGTTTACAAGTTAAGGTATGCCTATAAAGGGCATTAGTTTCCTTCTTCCTGGTAATATCATACGTATGTTCGTATACCCTCTGACGCAGGTGCCTTTCGGTCTTCCCCACGTAATGTGCCCAACAAAAAGTACAATACGCTAAATAAACTACTCCACTAATGTAACATGTACAATAACCTTTTCCTTTTAATGCAAAATTACTAGTGGGTAATTTAATTTCATCCATGTTAGCCATAAATGTACATTGGTGGCACTTGCCGCAGCGGAATGTACCCTTTCTTTTGTTGTTGTCCTCCCCTTGCCATTTTCTCTCAAAAATAGTTTTTAAATTTGCCCCTTTTCTAAAACTATAACGTAAACATCTATCAAATATACCTGCACTATTAGGCATACTCTTAAACATATTCCAGGTCCTGTTAATGACCTTTTTTACTAAATTAGTATTGGCACTGTATGTCATAACCAAAAAAAGGAGTTTCTACAGACGTACTGGGAATTACATGATCAACATCATCAAAATTGTTTTCCATAATGATGTGATCACTTGTTGTCTCCATATTTAATAAGGGAATATATTTTGACCCCCATCCCTGTAATATTTCTTCCTATAATGGAGAAATAATGGAGTTGGGGTAACCTCTTTCCTGGAATAATTTTTGTACATAGTCTAATTCATCAATTAATTCCTCGTATCTTGTTGTCATCCATGCCACCCTTACCATCTGTCCTTTGACAATATTCCTCTTCTGTAGTGGAGGATGATTACTACTATAGTGAAGGTAGGCATTCGAAAAACAAGCCTTCCTATAAATACTAGATATGAATGTTCTACTGTTATAATCCTTTTTGATAGTTAAATCCAGAAAGTGTATTTCATCCTTATTAAATTCATGTGTAAAACGGAGAAATGTAGTGGATTTGTTGAAGTACTGTAAAGCCTCCAAGGCCTCTTCTTGTGTACCTCCCCACACAATTAAAATATCATCTAAAAAGCGATAATATTTGATAATATTTTTTGGCATTAAGCTTAAGGCCATGGTTTCTATACCAGTCACTGGTCTCAGTGAGGCCTTTCTGTAGGATGTCTGCATCACTTGGAGAGTTAATAATGGCTCCCAGCTTGCAGTCATCTGCGAACTTGGTCAGTCAGAGTCCCTTTGTGTTGGCCTGAACTTCTGAGAAGTAGATGCAGAACAGGAGAGGACACAGGACCGATCCCTGTGGGACTCCACTCGTGACTGGTCGGCAGTCTGACTTGGAGTTTGCTACTTTCACACTGTGTGTTCTATCTGTGAGCCAATTTGCAACCCACCTAGTGATATAGGGGTTGATGCCTAGTTTGGTGAGTTTATCAATAATTCCCGAGTGAGGAATGGTATCAAAGGCCTTGGTCAAATCAAGGTAGGCTGTATGCACCGCCTTACCTTCATCCACAGCTCTAGTGACTGACTCAAAGAAGTCAGCCAGGTTGAGCAGGCATGATCTCCCTTTCACAAAGCCAAACTGCGTGGGGTCCAAAGTTTGGAGATTTCCTATATCTTTGTTAGTGAGGTCCATGATGATGCACTCCATAGCCTTACATATCAGACTCGTCAGGCTAATGGGGTGATAATTCCCAGGGTGTGTAGTTGCTTCCCCTTTATGGAGAGGGATGACTGTAGCAGTGTGCCATTCGGTAAGTAGAAAGCCTGAGGTGAGGCTGTGACTGAACAGGCCACACAGATGTGGTGCAAGTTCGCTTTGTAGTTCATGTAGAACACAGCCAGGGATATTGTCGGGTCCCATGGAAGCTGTATTCTTGGCCTTGGACAATACAGCTTTAACCTGTGCTGCAGTAATGCTGGATGCCTGGCATTTTTCTGGTATTGTGATTGGTCCTTTGGGGGGGGGGGGGTAAAGTTGGCACTGAATCTGTTGGCCAGTATGTTGGCAAAATCTGTTGGCTCAGTATAGGAGGTACCATTGTGCAGTAACTCAGACCAAATCTAGGTATTGCCGTGGAGGTTCTTGATAGAACTATAGAAGGCTTTGTCATTGTTTTTAGTGTCTGCCACGATTCTGCCTTCATAGCTGGCTTTAGAGGATTTGATGAGGGATCTCAACTTTTTGTTGAGGCTAATAAGGGAGTTTTTCCAGTCTTGGGATTCACCTTTTTCTGCAACAGTTTCTTCCTTCTGTTGCAGAGTTTATTAATGGCTGGGGACCACCAGATTGGCTTCCTTTTTTAGAGGAGAGTATCTTGTTTCTCTTGGGTATGGCTAGTTTCATGCATTTATGTACGTGAAAATAATATAATTCTGCAGTCATGCAGCTATTTTCCATTGGCATGGGTACCGTGAAGTTAGCCACCTCTGTTTTTAGGAATCCAAAGTCAGCTTTGGAGAAGTTTTTCAAAGTGGTTATGTCAGATATAGATATATTTAGAAATTTATAAATGCATGTGCACATCTGTTTGCTAGTTACATGTATATACACTTCTGTTGCTGTAATATATGTAGGAATAATATAGTCAGTTAGATGCATGTATTTCTGTTTGCTAACATACATATATTAAAGGGTTAAACTGTTCTTAGCTGAGAAGCAAGGAAAAAATCAAATAAATAAAGTGGCATTCATTCATCCAATGTAACATGAAGTCTGGTACAGCTTGAGACACTCTGAATGTTCAGTGTCTGGAACGTGCTTCAAGGACTACAGATAAGAATCCAGGTGTGAGTAAAGAACTGTTACGTAATTCACCTTGAAGCAAGAACACAAAGGAGCATTATTAACAGACTGCATAACATCAAGTGCGGGGGTATCCAAAGGCAGTTTTCACACAGACTAGAAAAGACTCCCTAAATATCAAAGTAATGACTATGAATGTTCCTGCTTTCATAAGAATGTATATATGCGAGATGTAGTCTGATTTCTAGGGAGATCTGTTTGAGATGATTCATGGAGAACATAATTTATGCTGTATTGAAAAGAAACCTGAAGACATTAAACCCTGCAAGCTAAACAGTATTGTATGTCTCTTCTGTTATATAGACAGTTATTTTAATAGTTATTGTGCACAGTTTAAAAGGTTAATAATCTGCAAAGTTTATGTGCACTTATCACACTTTGGTTTTCTACAAGGCACGCAGCATTCAGCACAAACATCTGCATTTCATCTGCATTTAGTATGTCATTCTGCACATCTAAACATCTATGTTTAATTTATCAGGTTACCTTTGCAGGGGATGTCGGTGAGATGTGGATTTCCATGGTCATTAGTTTATGGTCGGATCTGACCAGGGAGGGATTGACTATTGGTGTAGAGCAACAGTCGCCCATGTTAGCAATAACCAGGTCAGGGATGTTGCTTCCTCTAGTGGGGGTCAGAATGAACTGGTCCAGGGCATTGGAATTGATGAATTCCAGGAAGCTGTTTTGGCACAACGCCTATTTGTTTGGATGTATCTATCGTTTGTGTTCTGTCATGGGCAATAAATAACTATTTTTAACGAACGGAGTGCATTCCTGCTATTGTTCTACTAAAGGTGAGCAAGCACTTATTGGGGATTCCGTGCATTACAACAATCAGGAATTCCAGGAAGCGTTGGGCCAGTGTATTGGTGCTTGAGTAGTTTTCCCAGTTGATGGAGGGGTAGTTGAAGTCTCCTAGTATGAGATTGTTGGGCAAGACCTTGATAGATTCCAGGGTGCTTAGGAATGTGGAGTGAGGGTTAAAGGACATGGTTGGGGACCTATAGCAGGCTATGACCTAGGTCGTCATCTTACCCAATGTTAGTTGTACCTGAAGTATCTCAGATGCGTTATGCTGGGCTACTAGTCTGGAGGTGTGCATATACTTTATGAATATGGAAACACCACCACCTTTGGAGCTTCAGTCCATGTTCTGAGGCCAAAAGGTGTGGAATGAGTTATAGCCTGGTAGTGCAGGGGTGCTTTTTGCTGCTTTAAATCAGGTCTCTATTACAGCACAAATGTCGATATTCTCCATTTTGAGGAGTGCTTCAAGTGAGTGCATCTTGAGATTTAGACTTCTAGCATTGAGCAGCATGATCCTCTGATTGCATTTATTTATAGCTGTTGTGGTGGTAATTTGGTCTTTGGAACACCACCTACAAAAGGCACTATAGGGGTGGCAAGAGCCTTAGCCAGTACCTGGAAACCCAGGGGTGACAGATGCAGGTCATCTCTGGCAAAGCATTAAGGTCTGTCAATCATGTAATCCCAAGCAGACAGATACTTATGTTACTCATAAGGCATCCTAGGATATTATCAGGATCCAGAGATACAGCATTTTTTACCTTGGAAAGAGCATTGAGGACCTGTTCACTAGTGATAGCTGGAGGAATTATGGTCAGAGGTATCTCTTGAGAAGTGTCAGGAGAGCAGAGCTAAATTGGAGCTAAATTTATCAGCCAGTTGGTTTGCTATACCCTCTAATTCCATATTGCTGGCTCTGTTTACAATTAATTCAGCCCACGATCGTATATTACCTTTGAGGTTGTGGACATAGCTGAAGAAAGCCTTGTGATTGTTTTTAACCTGACTATATTTATCTTTGGTTAGGATCTCACTCAAAACTAAATTAATGGAGCAAAGTGCAAACAAAAGAATAAAAATAACACGCCAAAGAAGTATCCATGGTTCAAGTTCATTTTTGCATATTTAAATTAGGATTTCACTCATACGAAACCAACTCAGGAAAAAGAAGGAAAAAGAGTAGTGCTTCATGTTTTACACACTCCCTTCAGTTTTGATATTCCAGCAGTTTTCTTTATTAATTAAAACATTGTATTTCTACTCCCACATCTTTTCAGGTCTTTCACACCAAATGGCATTATCCTGAAACCCCACCAGAATATTTGTTTTTGGAAACCTCCTGTTGCATTGTAATGATTATTCCATCTTCTGCATTCAGCTATATGCCTTCAGAATGAGTCACATATTCTCCTCCCTCCTCTGTGTTTTGTTAAGCATGGAATTCCCAGCTGAAAATGCCATGAGATTTTCTACTCTGTTCTTTTAGTGGTCTCCCTTGAGAAAACCCTTAGCACGGTGAGATATTCCTCTCAAAAATATAAAAATAAGTGACATTATACTTACGAAAAAGCAAACATAGAAAGACATCAGCATATTTAGTATACCTGAGAGTTGTAACTTTTTCCTATACAGTTGCCATCAGTAATCCATACCAAAGATCAGCTAGACCTCTTCCACCTTCTTCAAGCCTTTATTTATCCCATCTGATAAATCAAAGTCTACCATCCATTATAGGTGCTAGTTTCAATGCCCCCTCTGCATTTCCATAAAATAACACTTCATCATTCTTCTTCTGGCTTTTTCCTGGTTAGGGGTCGCCACAGCGGATCATCTGTCCGCTCATGATTGGCAGTGGAGCTTTACAGTGTCAAGTTGCCAGCCCGGCGCCCAACCTTCCACAGAAGACACACACAGGCACACACTCTCACCTAAGGCCAATTTAGAGTGTCCAATCCACCTACTGCATATCTTTGGGATGTGGGAGGAAACCCACGCGACCACAGGGAGAACATGCAGACTCCACACAGAAGGCACCCCAGCCAAGAATCGAACCGGAATACCTCTTGCTGTGAGGCGGCAACGCTAACCAATGCACTCTCAGCCTGAAATAGAGATCTTGCTCTTATCACTCATGGCCCCTGTTACCCTCCCCCTTCCAATCCTTCACTCTCAGAAGTACTGTATCTCCTTCAGTCTGAGATCCCATGCATTCGCATCATGTGACTGCCATTGTCTTGTCTGCTAGTATGTGCAGGTTCATAGCTGACATATCCGAGGTCCTTACTTCATTATTGTAACCTAATTTTCCCATTTCTTAATTGTCTTCAACATTTGTTACCCATCTTAGGTACTGTCTCAAAACTGGACAATGCATGCCACATGAGGTTTCTAGTGGCCTGTAGTGGAACATGGTGACATACATGACAGCACTATATTTGATCTGGCCACAACATTTTAATGCTGTACCAAAAAGTCCAGGCAGCACATTATGAGGACTGTCATCGCTCTTTCCCCTCATACCTGTCAAACAATGATCCTTCCCCATCTCTCGGGTATTGTGCAAAGTATTTTTAATTTTTCACAAAGAGGGCATATGAGTGAAGCAAAAAGCAGCCTTTGACAGAATGAGATAGATGAGGAGGTTTACAAATTGACAAGACTGATGGATACAAGGTGATTTTAAGAAGAGTTCGGGAAACAGGCTATTAGTAAAGTGAGGACTGCATCTTATCCTGTTTGAAAGGAAAGTGGAAAACCTTGGTCAGTCAAGCAAATTTAAATATGAGATAAAGTTGTGAACATATATCTTTCTTTCTTTATTTAAATTTGTAAATCCAGGTAGGTCACACTGATCCAATTGGATCTATTTCAGGCCTATCCTAGGAGTAAACAGTAAGGTAATGCAATGTTAGAGGCAAAGTTTGCACAACATCTAAACCAAAAGAAAAAAAGCAGGGAGCACAAACATGAGAAGAAATGGCATTCTACGATGTCTTCAGCTGGGAGGTATGAAAAATTAGGTGCAGGTTTTACATGAGAAGGAAGTTCTGTAATATTTCATAGACAAAAGAGTTTCCTTGATGGCTTTTCATGAATTAATTACATATCTATCGTAGACATCACCAGTTTAATCAGCAAGTTCTACTCCACTACATCTAATTCTAAACTCCAGCTTTTATTAATCAGACCCTCACTCCAATCTTTCAAAAAGCAGTCATATCATAAACCTAATCTTACTGTGTTGTTCTCACAGATAAACCCAGTATTAAAAGCTATCTCCCTTCTTCCTAAATGTTTGTACTGGAGAACCATTATTTATTAAACTATATTGCCATCTAGTGGCCATAGTTTATCACTGCATTACTATGTTAAAAATGTCCTAAAATTCATTGCAATACTATTTTAACTAAGGAGGATTGTATAAAACGGCTTCTAAAAAATAGATAAAAATCCAAGCTAATATAGCATTTGAAATTTCATTGAGTGCCTTACTGCCTACAGGTGCAGATAATAATCCTAAGGTAGCTTACTGTATTACAAACAAAATAAATACACTCAAAACTGATTGATGTCTCCATATTTATTATTTATATTAGCTTTATTAACCAGGAAATAAATCCTCACTGGATGTAACCAGTTTTCACTGAAAGCCAGAGAAGTTACAACAAAAGCAAACACAAAATAACAACCTGAGACAAATGCAAAGAATACATGTGATAGTGTAAAAATGCTGAAAAGAAACATTAGGGCTGCTATAGACTGAATGACTTAAACATCATTATGACATTAATAAATATTTAAAAGCAGATTCAGTGAAGGCAGAAGTGGTTTTATGCTGGGAGGGGGAAAGAGGTCAAAGGAGAATGATGGAAGGAAAGAAAAGTCATGCAACATTTGTTTAATAATGTCGATAACTAAAGGAATATACTGACATATGGCTCACATTCACAGGGCCACATACTGATGACATGAGAGAAAAGTGTTTCCCAAAAATGCAGTTTTATTTATTTATTTATTTATTTATTTATTTATTTATTCATTCATTTTTGTTTGTTTAAATTTGCTAACCAAGGTAAAGCATTTATCCCAGATGACTTTTTCAGGCTAGGTGGGTAGTTACAAAAGAAAGCAACCAGTCTAAGAAAGAAGTAAATTTGTTCTTCTAGACAAACAAAATACAAAAATTCAAACTATTTAAAAACATGCAAAAGTAAAATACAAATTATGCAATGCAAATTAAAGACAGAATATGCAAAAATACATAAGTAAAGTGCAGTTTGAGTGGGATCTGCCACAGGCTGACTAGAAACGTGTTCCATTACCTGAAAACAAAGCAATGAGGGCGTGGGATAACAAAATCAAACCTTTGTTGGTGTAAATGCTTCAAATGACAAATTTTTAGATCTTTGTTATTGGGTCAAGGTGTCCCATCTATTTCATGTAGTAGTTGCAGAACATCCCATCTATTTCTATACCATCTGTTCCTCTTGTACTGACATGTATGGGCTAGCCTTAGTGAAAGTGCAAGAGAGATCAACAAAATTCTACCCAGTGTAAACACCTAAGGGAAAGACAGTGAGGTACTCTACAAGTGTTCCACTTCAAACCTTGATATTAGACTGTAGTAGTGCAAGAAAGGAAAGCTGAGAGTTTGTTTATGTTTGTTATGCTTGAGTGGGGTATTTAATCAATGTATTGCTCTCATCCATTGCCTCTGCGATCTTTTCAAAGAATTCCACCAGGTTCAGTAGGCATGACCTGCCTTTGACAAAACCAAACTGGGCTGGCACCAGTGTCTGAAGGTTTCCTATGTCACCATTAATCATTTCCCATGATAATTATTTCCATGGTTTTGCATATGAAGCTAGTCAGACTAATGGGTCTGTAGTTCTCCAAATCTTTTGATGATATACCCTTGTAAACAAGGATGATCTTTGCAGTCTTCCAATAGTGAGGCATGATGCCTGTGAGGTGGCTATAGTTGAATAGTGACCCCAGTGGCCCTGACAAGATAGGCTATATTTCAGACTATTTAGAAGGTATCCTTGGATATTATTGGGGTTCACTGAAGCTGTATTCTTGGCCTTAGACAGCACGTCTAAGACCTGCACCCTGCTGATAGTTGGAGAGTATTATGTTAGATGGCATTTCCTGGGTAGTGGCTGGGGGGGGGGGGGGTAAAGCTGGAAATGAATTTGTCAGCCAGGAGATCTGCTATATCTCCTGGGTCCATCAATGTGGCTCCATTTACCAGCAGTTCAGCACACTGTTGAGTCCTTCCTTTGAGGTTTCAGACATAGCTAAATAAGGCCTTATCATTGTCTTAGGCCAAAACTCTATTATTACCTCAAAATTTGCTTTGCTGGACTTAATTTGTACTCTTAGTTGTTTACTGAGTTCAATGAGAGAGTTTTTATCTTTCTTGGTGTTTCACTTCCTAATTTTAGCTATGACTTTTTTTTCTTTTGTCCTACAATCTGTTTAATTTTGGATTCCACCAGGGGGTTTGTTTTTTTAGTTAGTTTTGGGCTTTCTGCTTTTAGGCACAGTAGCCTGTATGCAGTCATTAACACTGTTGACAGGGATTCTATGAATAATTCTGCATAGGCTTCTGAGTTCAGAGGGTTTGAAATGTTGATAGGTTATCATTGCTTTTTGATCTGACCTTACTAGAATGAACACAATGGGGTGGGCAGAATTCTTCAATATTTGTGAGTATCAGGTCCAATATGTTTGTACCTGTTTGGGAGGTGCATGCACTAAGTGGTACAGGGTGTATGCATTTACTAAGTCTAGGAATCTCTGACCCTGCAAATTTGGGGACATGTAGAATTCCCAGTTTGTAGAGGGATAATTGAAGTCCCCCATGAATATGTTATTTGGCTGAATGGTGAGTGTCTCCAGTAGGTCTAAGTATGAGCTATGGGTTTCATGGGACATAGAGCACGACATATAGCTTGCTAGGATATGGTATGAGACTTTGTCAATAGTAATCTGGATGTGGAGGAACTCCAGTGCATCATCCTGTTATATCAACCTAGAGGTATGCATGTTATTAATTTAAATTGAGACACCTCCACCTTTTTCCCTGTCAGTGTAGTTGCTGGTCTAAATGTATGGAAGGCACTCTCTGTGGCGTTAAACCATGTCTTAGTAACTGCACAGGCATCTGCATTCTCCAAAGTGAGCAGAGCTTGGAGGCAGTGAAGCTTCTTGTTCAAACTCCTGACATTGAGCAGTGACACCTTTAGATTTCCTTGGGTAGATTTTGCTATGTGGGAAAGTTTGTTAATTTGGCATTGCTATATGGAAGAAGTCAATGTTTTAGTCAATATTCGAAAGCCTAGAGAGGACACGTGCAGACTAGACTAGGCAATGGAATGTGGTTTGTTAACCATGCCCTCCCACACTGACAAATACTGTATCCCTCTATTGTTAACCATGCCCTCCCACACTGACAAATACTGTATCCCTCTATTGTTAACCATGCCCTCCCACA
This sequence comes from Protopterus annectens, assembly GCF_019279795.1. NCBI lineage: Eukaryota > Metazoa > Chordata > Ceratodontiformes > Protopteridae > Protopterus > Protopterus annectens. Next base: position 774,749,858 of record NC_056726.1, on the reverse strand, counting down.
CTGACAAATACTGTATCCCTCTATTGTTAACCATGCCCTCCCACACTGACAAATACTGTATCCCTCTATTGTTAACCATACCCTCCCACACTGACAAATACTGTATCCCTCTATTGTTAACCATGCCCTCCCACACTGACAAATACTGTATCCCTCTATTGTTAACCATGCCCTCCCACACTGACAAATACTGTATCCCTCTATTGTTAACCATGCCCTCCCACACTGACAAATACTGTATCCCTCTATTGTTAACCATACCCTCCCACACTGACAAATACTGTATCCCTCTAGAATGACTCCAAAAACTTAGCCAATTATTAAAGTCAGTCATCATCTGTTTGTACTGTGGCATCATCCTTGGTGAAGGCAGTATGCTCCTCAATGCTACACACATAACAACCAGTGACATATAGTCCAGGAGCTTCATAATGTCTCTCTTCACATAGTCTAGGGAGGTACATCTCAGAGTCATTTCCACCTACATGGACTTTGACTGGATCATATTGGTACCTGTGGTGCAGTAACTTGATTGCATGCCTAACTTGGCAGATTCTGGCCCCTGATGGGCAAATATCCATTATTTTCTCCTTATACAGCCAGGTGAGTGGGGCATCAGTATGTCATATAATACAGTTTCCTATTGCCAGAGTCCTGGGTAGTATATTGGCTTGCCTTATGGGCTTAGTAGTTCAGGCTCCACTGGGTGTGGCCGTATGTGCAGTATTAGGTGTTACACCACTGGGTGTGGCTGTATGTGCAGTGTTAGGTATTACACCACTGGGTGTGGCTGTATGTGCAGGGTTAGATGTTACATCACTAGGCATGGCTGTATGTGCAGTGATAGGTGTTACACCACTGGGTGTGGCTGTATGTGCAGGGTTAGGTGTTACACCACTGAGTGTTGTCGTATGTGCAGTGTTAGGTGTTACACCACTGGGTGTGGCTGTATGTGCAGTGTTAGGTGTTACACCACTGGGTGTGCCTGTATGTGCAGGGTTAGGTGATACACCACTGGATGTGGATGTATGTGCAGGGTTAGGTGTTACACTACTGGGTGTGGCTGTATGTGCAGGGTTAGGTGTTACACCACTGGATGTGGATGTATGTGCAGGGTTAGGTGTTTCACTACTGGGTGTGGCTGTATGTGCTGTGTTAGATGTTACACCATCGGGTGTGGCTGTATGTGCAGTGTTAGGTGTTATACCACTGGGTGTGGCTGTATGTGCAGTGTTAGGTGTTGTTTTTGCTGAGTACTTTCAGGTTTGCTGAGGATAATTTTTGCACATGGAATGTCAGGGGGTTCTTTGAGGTTTGAGAAGATTGCAATTAAGTGCCTCAGTATAAGTAGGTCCACGTGTGGAGCATGTACTATATGTGGTGGGTATATCATGAGTGTTTCTGACTGCCAGGTTATTATTATGAGTGCTTGTATGCAAGAATTCTGCCTCCAGAGACATTGTGTGTATACATCTCTCTCATACTATATTTGTTTGTTTGAGGATTAAATGGCTGTCATTGACCGTCAGACAACTGTTACATTGTCTCAATATATCCATATACACCAAATTGGCTACAGAGAATTTAGGAAAGTGCATATCCACGATGTCAGGTCTTTTATTGGGTGAACTAAAAGAGTGCCATGTACAAGGGGCGTGTAGTGGGCTGACTAAGGGTGCTTTTGGGGCTAAAGACTAGACTAGAATATCTTCTTCTTCTGCCTTTTCCCGATTAGGGGTCGCCACAGCAGATCGCATGTCTGCTCATGATTGGCAGTGGAGTTTTACAGTGTCGAGTTGCCAGCCCGGTGCCCAACCTTCCACAGAAAGCACACACATGCACACATTCACACCTAGGGCCAATTTAGAGTGTCCAATCCACCTACAGCATGTCTTTGGGATGTGGGAGGAAACCGGAGCACTTGGAGGAAACCCACTTGACCACAGGGAGGACATGCAGACTTCGCACAGAAGGCACCCCAGCCGAGGATTGAACCAGGGAACCTCTTGCTGTGAGGTGACAACGCTAGCCGCTGCACCACCATGGCCGCCCAGACTATACTAGAATATATAATACTAAATTCAAGGGGCAGTGCTCCTCAATGGGCAAACTATCTGCTGTGTGCTACCCAACAAGCGAAGTAGCTGCTCTACACTCACCATGTTACTGGTACAGTTCCATAGGTGGTTTTATAAGGAAAACTTGGTTTGTATCTGTGCAGGCCACTACTAACCACTGATACACAATTGTTCCAAATTCATCAAAGCATATTAGTATCACCCCAGTTGGGACTCGAACCCACAATCCCTGGTTTAGGTCAGGCAATGCTTTATCCATTAGGCCACTGGAACATTTATTTCACAAGTCACTCTTGTTCCTTTCTCCACAATCATAGCTTCATCCTTCTTAACACAACAATACCATAATTTGCTATACAGTAATTTCTGACCTCTACATTGCCATGCATTCAAAATTGCCATAGGAAAACCACATCCATTATTTCCTATACTCCCTATATTTATTTATTTATTTGTATTTGTGTACCTGGAAAGTCCACTGGGATGAAAAAGAGCCCATTCTCAGGTGAGGCCTGGGGAGAAAATCTCCATGTAAAAAATACATATTTACAGAACATAGTTACAATTTAACAAATAAGATTTAACAATCAACAAGCCTTTCTGTGTTGGAGGGAAGCCTTCTAGCTTATCAGTGGGAGTGGTAAGCACTAGGTAACCTGTTTACCACTAAATAAGCTACTAATTACTATAGCACTCAATCTTCCTCATTACCTAGAGGAAATTAGGTAGGTATTAGCCTAGCCAACAAGGTTCCCTGGCTTACGCCACCCAAGAAAGTTATTTTCCTCCACCACTGTTGAGCAGAGACACAGACGTGATCCCCTGGGTGTATTTCATATTTCCCATCCACTCATCAAGATTTTTCTTGAAGATTGCTAATGAAGAACTTTGCTTGACATAGATGGGTAGCCTGTTTCAGAGTATGGGAAGTCTCTGTGACAGGAATCTATCCCTCCAGCATGTCCTGTTTATTGTGGTGACAAGGTTTAGGTCCCTAGAGCGTGTAGCTGGGAGGGATTGGGATTTCTTTAGGTGTAGCATGTCCAACAGCTCTGGGTCTGATATAGCTTTATATGTTAGGCAGAGATGACCTCGGAGTAGGTGATATGCTACAGAGTAAAGCTGGAGTTTTTTGAGATGGTCAGTGTAGGGCATTTGTTTGAGGCCAGTAATCCTCTTTGTGACGTACTTCTGTGGCCTTTCCAGCTGCTGCAGATGTCTTGTGAGGTACATTCTAAAAGGGGCATTGTACTCTATAATGGGTCTAATGAGTGTCGAGTAGAGGTGAACAATGACCTCTTTTTCCTGGATGAGAACCCTTTTATGATGAGGTGTGTCATGTAGAAGGACTTTCTGACTACCGTGGCGATGTGACTATCAAAGGAGAGACTACCATCCACCTGGGTCCCAAGGTCTCTTATCACACATTTGGTGTTAAGTAGATTGCTTCCTATATGGTAATTCATGGGTACAGAGTTTTTACCAAAGGGGATGACACTGCACTTTTTGGCATTGAGTTTGAGGCCATGGCCCTTCTGTAGGATGTCCACATCATTTGGGGACTTGACTATGGCTCCTAGTTTGCAGTCATCTGCGAACTTTGTTAGCCAGAGGCCTTCTGTGTTAACCTGTACTTCAGAGAAATAGATACCAAACAGGAGAGGTCCCAGGACTGAACCCAGTGGTACTCCACTTGTCACTGGTTTGAAGTCAGATTTGGAGTCTGCAACTTTTACAGTGTGGGTTCTGTCAGTGAGCCAGTTGGCAACCCATCTTGTGATGTAGGGATTTATACCTAGTTTAGTGAGTTTAGCTATAATTCCAGAATGGGGGATGGTGTCAAAAGCCTTAGTGAGGTCAAGATAGGCTGCGTGAACCACCTTACCCTCATCTATGGCTTTGTTGACTGCCTCAAAGAAGTCGATCAGGTTCAGGAGGCATGATCTGCCTTTCACAAACCCAAACTGGGTGGAATCCAGAGTTTGGAGGTTACCAATGTCTTTGTTTAGGAGTTCCATGATAATACGTTCCATGGCCTTGCAGACCAGGCTCATCAGGCTAATAGGGCGATAGTTCCCAGTATCAGTGGTTGCTCCCCCTTTGTGAAGTGGGATAACTGTTGCTGTGTGCCATTCAGTGGGCACAAAGCCTGATGCAAGGCTATTATTGAACATTTTGAAGTTCATGTAAAATGCAGCCTGGGATGTTGTCCACTCCCATGGATGCTGTGTTGTTGGCTTTAGAGAGTGCAGCTTTTACCTGCGTAGTTGTGATTACAGGGACTCTGCACTCTTCCTGTATAGCTATGGGCCCTTTAGGGGGTGGGGGGGGAGATAGCACTGAACCTATCTGCCAGGATGTTGGCAATATCAGTTGGTTCTGTAATTTTCGTGCCTTTGTGCTGTAACTCAGAGAAGATCTGGGTGTTGCCATCGAGATTCTTGACATAGCTATAGGATGCTTTGTGGTTGTCCTTAGAATTAGTGGTGATTTTGCTTTCATAGCTAGCTTTGGTGGATCTTATAAGGGATCTCAGCTTCTTACTGAGGCTGACCAGAGAGCTCCTCCACTCATGGGATTTTACTCTCTTTTGCAACAGTTTCTTCCTTCTGTTGTACAGTTTGTTTATGGCAGGGGACCACCAGATTGGCATCCTTTTTTTGGAGGATAGTGTCTTGGTTCTCTTTGGGATAGCATGAGCCATGCACTCGTGTAAGTGCTTATAGAGTGCATTTGTGTAGTGAAAAATTAATTTTAATTGTGCCATAAGCACTGTGCTGTTACTCTGATGCTTACTGTGATGGATTTGAAGTTTTCTTAAGACACGCAGTCTTGCTGGCTGGATTCTGCTGAAATCAAAGTCTGGTTATAGTTGCATTCACAGTCTGTTGCATACAGAAACTTGCAGAATATACACTGATGAGAGAATATACTTTGCAGCACCTGTCTTTAAGAGCAATAGCCAATAATTTTTATAATAAACCACATGTGCTTCTGTTACAGCTTCAGAAAATGTTCTACTTTACTTCTCATACAGTACAGATGATGTGAGAGATATAACATTTACCTCAGGACAAAATGTGTCCCTACCATTACCCCTAACATACCTGGATTTAATACAGACTTTATATATATTTTTAGTTAAACACACACCCTCTTGGTTTTGGAAAGATACCACTTTGATGACGCAAATGCTGACACATCTGTTCTTGTGCAAATGCTGGTAAGTAAACTGTCTTCAAGGAAACGCCTTGCGGATTAGAAAAGCCTATTCTTAAACTTTCTTACAAAAACATGCCTTGTTGTCAGTTCTTTAAAGAAAGCAAATTACATTCTTGTCATGTCTGTAAGAAGTCAGCTTTCTTGATGTGTGTGTAATACACTCATAAGCAAATTCCTTATTTTGTTAAGCCACAGTCATTTAGTATGGATGCTAATCACATATTACTAAACTCTGTTTCTACATTTAAGCAGGCTTTATCTTATTCCTCATTTATGTTGCATATTTGTAGCAAAGTTACATTCAACCTTAATATCTTGTTGAGCATAATCTTACAATTCCCTCTTTTTATTTTTTATAGAAAACACATTACGAAATAAAATATTTAGTCCTCTTTTGATACACAAGTCAAAATGCAATTTTACGTAGTTAATACAATTATATCAAGTATTACTACTAAAACTGAATATATTTAACAACTTTTTCTTTTACAGACCATTCTGTGAAAATATTTTATCAGTTATGAGCTGTGTCCGCTTTAGTTTTATTTTTTAACTTGATTAATTTATTCTTTTGCAATCACAGAATTTAATTTATGACTTAGAACTCTTTTATTAACTCTTTGCACCTGTTGAATTAACTCTTTACTTTTATTGATTATTTTATATCAAAAGATTAGAGATAGACTAATATCTATAAGAGACAAAAACTATGTGCTACTCCAAGCATTTATACACTAAATAATGTTATGTACATATTAGTCCATTAGCTGTATGAATACAATATTTAATTTTCCTTTAACTGGGGTAACCAATAAGATTCCAACTTAAAATCAGTGATAATATTACAACTTGACAAATTAGTTTTGAACTTATTACAATGTATCCTGTACAGTATGTGTTTACACAGACTGTTTGCTATTCATGCATTTCAATCTAGTAGCTATCCTGGACCCATTTTTTTTAAACATGTTTTTTCACACATATTCATTGCTAGACATTAATTTCACTTGTACTGAATTCTTTTGTATTTGTAGATACAAAGACTGTAAAGTACATTTAGTCCAATTTTACAAATTTAGTAACATTAACATCAAGCAAAATCTTGGAAAATTCTTATGTCTCTTTAGAAGTATCTAGTGAAATTGCCACCAGAGGAAAGTATGCTTTTTGCATACCAATGTTGTCTTGCCAAAAACATATTAAAAAATAGTGACCATTCTTGCTCAATTTTTTACATATCTTTACTCTCTCTTGTATATCTTTAATAAAGCAATTTTAAGTCATCTCTTGTATAGCTTTACAGTTTAACAGGTTGTAAATACAATTTAATACTAAACAATACAATAATAACTAGAATGATAGCTATTAGCAACTTGTAAAATATCTTATCCTGTCAGGTTTAATCTGTTTACCAATATTTGCAATGCACTAATACCTGTTTTTCCCTCCCCCCTGAAAGAGTACTGTCAAGAAGGAATGAGATATTTCTTCCTGTAGCTTTATTTTATACCCTTTTGCAATACTGCTCACACAGTCAGTGTAAAACTGAGAAAGTACCCCTCCCCTGTAGTATTGCACTATTGTTTATTTGCTTTATAATGTATGTCAGCCCAACACTTTGGTTATACATTTGCTTTATTAGGTTATTAAACTATAGACCTTTGTCTGATTTGATCATTTTTGGCTGTTTTCTTTTCTGTTGCCTTTGCTGTTTACTTCTACTACTAGTAGTTATTTGTACCCCCCTGTATACTTTATTTAAACTGTATGTATACTATAACCCATCTGTTGGCTATACTTGATGTAACTGAGTTTTTTTACTTTTATCACTGACATATATGCACAATTGTGATGTTTTATTATAATTACCAAATAGTGTTGCATGTGAACATTTTAACAATTATGTTTTAATAATAAGTTTTTAGAAAACCTCAAGCCACTTGTCTGAAAGTCTTGTTTCTTATCTTATCTGCTCAACATTCCCTGTAACTATTCATCTAGTCTAGGAAGGTCTGAGCTCACATTTCAGATAACCCTTTTAGCATTTTTCCTTTAATCATCTGTTAGTACAATGCAGTCATGACACTTTGTATTATATTTGTGATTTGCATAACTATGCAAGCTAAACATTATTTTACAATTAGCTTACATATTTTTTAACTTTTGGTTTCAGTATTTTTTTATTTATTTAACTGCTCTGCCATTCATTTTACAAAAACTGTTTGACTAATACCATTTGTGATGTTATTTATTTTTAAAATTCAGATTAAACCTGACAGGATAAGATATTTTTGAGATTCTTGACATGGCTATAGAATGCTTTGTGGTTGTCCTTAGAATTAGTGGTGATTTTGTTTTCATAGCTTGCTTTGGAGGATCTTATAAGGGATCTCAGCTTCTTACTGAGGCTGACCAGGGAGCTCCTCCACTGATGGTATTTTACTCTCTTTTGCAACAGTTTCTTCCTTCTGTTGTACAGTTTGTTTATGGCAGGCGACCACCAGATTGGCTTCCTTTTTTTGGAGGATAGTGTCTTGGTTCTGTTTGGGATAGCACGATCCATGCACTCGTGTAAGTGCTTATAGAGTGCATTTGTGTAGAATTCAGCAGTTGTATCTGTATTGTCCATCTGCATGGGTGCCATGAAGTTCACCACTTCTGTCTTATGAAGCATGAAGTTGGGTTTGGAGAAATCTTTTACCATGGTTTCCTTAATGGGGGGTGGGGGCGGGATGTGGATATCAAGGGTGATTAGCTTATGGACGGATTGGACCAACGAGGAGTTGACTTCAGGTGTGGAACACCGGTCACTCATGTTGGTAATGACTAGGTCTAGGATATTGTTGCCCCTGGTGGGGGTGTGGATAAGTTGATCCAGGGCATTGGAGTTTATGAATTCCAGAAAGCGTTGAGCTAAGGAGTTTGTGCACGAGTAGTTTTCCCAGTTAATTGTGGGGTAGTTGAAGTCGCCAATTATTAGGGTGTTTGGTTGAACCCTAATATTTTCCAGTACATCAAGAAAAGAGGAGTGGGAATCCTGGGGCATGGTGGGGGATCTGTAGCAAGCTACAATTTGGATTGCAGTTTTGCCCAGAGTTAGTTGCACTTGGATAACCTCGGATGCATTATGCTGAGCAACTAGCCTGGAGGTGTGGATATCCTTAATGAATATAGACACACCTCTGCCTTTGGTGTTTCGGTCCAGGTTACATGGCTGAAAAGTGCAGTATGAGTTATAGCCTGGTAGTGCAGGGGTGCTGTCTGGAGCCTTGAACCAGGTCTCAGTCACTGCACAGATATCGATGTTCTCCATTTTAATAAGTGCCTCGAGTGAGTGCATTTTGAGATTTATTCTTCTAGCATTGAGTAGCATTACCCTCAGTTTTTGCTTGCCTGTTCCTGTTACGGTGGTGAATTTGTTATTTGAACCTTGCCTAAAAAAGGCACTATAGGGGCAGCAAGAGCCTTAGCCAGTATCCAGAATCCCAGGAGTGACAGGTGCAGGCCATCTGTGGCAAAGCATTGTGGTCTGTCAACCATGTCATCCGAAGCAGACAGACACTGGATCCCCTTAGAATGACACCAGAAGCTTAGCCAATTGTTGAAGTCAATCATTTTGTCCTTGTACTGCGGTATCATTTGGGGCAATGGCAGAATGCTACTCAGGGCTAGGGTCATACCTGCCTGGGCTGCAACATTGGAGAGCTCTTCCATGTCTCTTTTCATGTAGTCCAGGGAGGTACGTCTCAGGTCATTCACACCAACATGGACAATGACAGAGTCATATTTGTACTTGTTGTGGAGTGACCTGAGTGCGTGGGTTATGTGGCGGATCCTGGCACCTGACAGGAAGCTGACAGTAACCTTCTCCTTGTTTAGCCCTGTGAGTGGAACATCAGTGTGCCTGACTATAGAGTCACCTATGACTAGTGTGTTGGGTGCGTTGTTTTGCCTTATTGGCTGTGGTTGAGTGGCACACTGAGTCTGTGGGCTATGTGTCATTTGGGTTGTGTTGGAGGATGGAGGTTGCTTGTGTTTTTGCTTTGGAGGTCTCTGTTGCTTAGACAGATTATTATTGAGAGCCTCCGCGAATGTTTTTGTGTTACTATGTGTGGATTTTGGTGGTGTAGATTTAGTGAGACTATGTGATGAGTGTGGTGTGGTGCAAATGTTTACCTTCTCCTCATGACTGTCAAGTTCAGTCTTGGTTGGAGAGAGCTTTACTTCCAGTTTGGCTGGATAAGTGCATCTCTCACAGGTTGTAGTGTTGGGTGGTAGGAGGAGAGGGTTGTCTGTGTACATGAGGCAATTTCTACATTGCCTCAAGATGCCCAGATTCATCAGATAGACAGGAGAGAACACCGGGAGCTGACCCTTGGACATGCCTGAATAAAAAACTATTTTCCTCTAGATAAGTGAGGAAAGTGAGTACAAGAGCTGTTTTTCTCTAAGTAAGTGAGAAAAGTAAGTACAATAACTGTTTTCCTCTAGATAACAAGGAAGGTTGAGTGCTATAGTAATTAGTAGCTTATTTAGTGCTTACAAGTTCTGAATAAGTGCTGAGCATGAATAAGCAAATTTAAGTGCTAAAACTAAGAATCTGTATCTGCACGAGACGAGTTACAGGACAGAAACAAATCCAAATGCAGGCTTTCAAATCAGAAAGCTGAGAGAGATGAAAAAGATTGCCCAAATGGCCAATACCTACAATTTCTGGGCCAGAGCCAGCCATATGGTAGACAGGTTACCTAGTGCTTACCACTCCCACTGATAAGCTAGAAGGCTTCCTTCCAACACAGAAAGGTTTGGGGGGCTCGGAAACTTACATACAGTCCTGGATACAGCAAATCTGTATCTGGACTACACTATTTACAGGAAATGTAGGAAACAGGCTTATAGTATTTTTTTTTACAGAAAAGTAGCTAAAACTGCAGTAAAAGCAATTCAAATGCAGTAGAAGCTAGCACACTTGAGTATGTAGCAATATTAGACCAAACACAGTTTAAAAAATGCAATTAAATTAAAAAGGACTAAAAGCAAGTGCAGAAGGAGTTTATTAGGTAGAATGTGGTAAAGAGATGGGACAGGAGAGTGTCACAGATCAAATCTACAGTGGGGCGGGCAACTGCAAAAGCCACCAAATTTAAACTATGAGCCAGAAATACGAAGGGTGGGTGGGACAAAACACTTTCAGCAGAGATCTGAAAAACTATAAGCAACAATTAACAGTACAAACTCTAAAACCAAAAAAATATACTTAGCTCTGTATATTTCCAGATAGATTGAAAAGCAGTCTCTCAGAACACAGGTTCCAGCAATGCAATGCAGGCTGTTACTAACAGGCCTAATTTTATGCAATCTTTCTCCAGATCCCCAATAAAACTCCCCACTGGCACAGCTATAGGGTTAAGATTTCAGCCGAGCGGTCAAGTCAAAACCTTCAGCACCCTTTCTATCCAACCAGTGCTTCGTGTCCCTGCCCAAGTAGCTGACACACACACACACACACACACACACACACACACACACACACACACACACACACACACACACACACACACACACAAACACTTTGAGATTTGATTTATTTGCAAACACACAGTCACTCCTGGGGAAGGCTGGCACAGGTTTACTAGCTATGCCCCCTTCTACCCAGGTTATAAGGTAGTAATTCACTGCCACCAACCACTACTTATCAGCTACCATAACTCCCTTACAATGGGTGGCCATTTCTACTGTGTAATGTTACTGTTATCCAAATGGTAAGTGTGTCCAAGGCTAAGGCTATTTAAGAGTAGCCTGTACGGTGTTACCAAATACATATGTAAGTACTATAAGAGCTTAACTATCTCTGAACAAAACCAGCCACAATTAAAAGGTTTGATTCTCCTTCTAGCCACTTATCTGATATTGCCATATTATTTTCAAATGATTACCTATAACCTTAATTCCCTTACTGCATACCTCTTGGATTTATTATCGTTGTTTTTCCTTTTGCACCCTTATTATTATACTTTTGTATATAGCTTTGTTTAATTACATGAAGTACATTATTTTTTGTCTTATCCATTGTATTCATGACATTGTTTTGCTCTGTATTATTGTAAACTTGTCTCTACTTGTATGTCTGTTTGGGGCTTTTACCCTCGGGTTTCCACTGAAATAGGGTAAATACTTACCCAGCTGGACCAACCCGGTTAACAAATGCAAAATAAATAAAATAAATAAATAAATAATAATAATAAATAATAAATAATAAAAGCACAAGACAATACTCATTAACTCAACACAGTGACAGCAGAGTTCAGAATCACAGGAAATATTTTAAAATAACATTGCAGGACAGTCTCACATAGATACAGAAAACATCTAAACTAATCTTACTAAGTTCCTATCTATCTCTAAGAGAAATCACTGTAATCTAAGTCTTACTTACAGAGCAACATGCAGGCAGAAGTGCTGGGTGAATGTTTCTATGACCAGTGACAAATACAAAATGCATAGACTTTCTCTCTGAGATAGTTCTTAAATTAATAATACACATTACTGTTGGGTTAGCTAGATGACATCACTATTTGACACTTGCCTCGAGTTCCCAGGCTAAACAGATACCAACAGAATTTAACATGTCTCTATGAAAAATACTTCTCTCTTAGAAGCTGACACTTATCTCTTAGAAGCTTGCCTGAAACTGGAAGTCGTAAAACAATTAACACTTTTACATTGTAAAACTAGTAATTATTTCTGTATTAAGACAATAGAAAGAAATTCTAGCTGCAGACATTCTGCCTTCTAGTGGTGGTAAACACAATCGTACAACTATTTTCTCAGAGTTTGCAAGTTAACTCTGTATGTCCCAATTTCTACTATGAAAACATACATTTGCACAAGCATATAGTCCATATACATTTCTACTCTTTTCCAGCAGGGTGCACTGTGGTTTCATTTTTGAAGCTCAGCACATAACATACAGGTTACTTGCAATAATATTTATAATGACATAGAATTATTTACAAAATTCTAGCTAGCTGGGCTGGCAGTCTTCACAGATAGTAACCCCTAGTAATTTTGTCAATGGGACTACTAACATAGTTTTGTTTTGTGAGCAGATAATAAGTTCAGACCTATTTAAGAGGGTAGTTTTTTGGAAATGAAAAGCATACGTTTGGTTTTATTAGGAGTAAGGGACAGGTGGTTGTTAGTCATCCACGTTTCTTTGGCAGTGAAGGCTTTTTGAGTCAGAGACAGTAGTCAGGATGTAGTGTCAGCAGTGCAGATGATAGTTGAATCATCTGCATATTGTATTACTGATCCCTGTTTGAGACAGCAGTGGAAGTTGTTAATGAAGCTGCTAAAAAAAGTGGGCCCTAGTATGGAGCCTTGGAGAACACTGTAGAGGTATTTAGGAATGGTGAGAAAGATTTATACCATTTAGTAGATTGTTGCCTATTTGAAAGGTAATTAGTAAACCAAGTAAGTGAAGGAGAGGATAGGCCAAGTTCAGACAATTTTGAAAGAGGAAGAGAGTGACAGACCAGATGGCTTAATGGTTAAGGTCTTTGCCTCCCATGCACAAGGTACAAGGTTCAATCCTGACCTCTGATCAATGCCTGTTTGGAGTTTGCATGTTCTCCCTGTGTCTCCATGGGGTTTCTCCCATGTCCGAAAAACATGCTGAGTGTTTCCATCTCAAACTCATCAATGAATAGAGCTGTAGGCAGCGGCACAGACTCTACATGGTGCCCTATAGGGGGAAGAGTTGTAAAGACCAACCGATTTGGACATCTACTGTAGTGTGTGGTACCCTCAAGACAGGAGAACACAGATCACAGAGTGCACACCGTGGCAGGGCTAGCCACTCGACAGTGTAAAATATAGGTCTTGTTGACTAATGTTGCCAAAAATGGGCATGGGTAGTTATCAGTGATAAGTAGATTGAGGAGGGACCCTTGCTAATGGGGAGGGGGCATGGCCAGTGTGTGCCTTCCATAAAGCAAGTCTAGCAGCCCTTGTGTCATTAAGGTACTGGCCAGTCAGTGTCTAGTTGCCCAGCCTGGGTTACCTGGGATAGCTCTGTTGGACGTAAAACTGCCAAACATGAACTGAGAATTGATACGCTTAATGTAGGTTCACTGACAGGACACAGCTTGGAAGTGGATGACATGATAATACAGCTGAGGCTGGACATCCTGTGTATCCAAGAGACAAGACGGAAGGGCAGTGCAGCAAAGCCACTTGGCTTGGGATCCAGACTCTACTACTCAGGTGGGGGACAGGCTAGAAATGGTGCAGAAATTGTGGTGAGAGAGGCTTCAGAATGGCAGTGAGGGATATCATCAGAATTAATGACAGACATGGCAATCAGACTACAGTATAGGTGTAGGTCCACATGGAATAAAGAAGGAGAAGCCATTCTAGACTTCTGTCTGGCAAATGGCTTGTTAGTAGCCAACACATGGTTCAGAAACAGTCACAAGATCACATACAAGAGTAGCCAACATCACATACAAGAGTAGCCAACATGCAACTTGGGTAGACTTCCTCCTAGTAAGGAAAAGGCACTGGGGTAGAATCCATGATTGCAATGTCATCTCCAATCAGCTGCAAGCAGTGGTTGGAGAAAGCTCTAAGGTCAACAGAGACTAGGCTGAAGACCTGGAAGTTGACTGGAGAGCAATTCAAGGAATTACTCAGGACTCTAGCACCCCAAGAAGAGGAGGAACTAGGTGGAGATGAAGAAAAGTGGAAGTGCCTAAGAACAGGATGTGTTAGGATTACAGAAAAGATATGTGGCCGAGCCAGGTATGGAAATAAGGTACATAAGGAAAGCTGGTGGTAGAATGCAGAAGTCAAGGAAGTCATCAAAAGAAAGAAGGAGTGCAGGAAGAAGTGGGAGATAGAAGACTGACCAGGCTAGGAAGGACTACTGGTTGGCTAACAAAGAAGCTAAGAAAAGAAGTTGCAATAGCAAAGAATAGGCATTAGAGGCACTCTACCAACTTCTGGTGATTGACTCAGTAAAGGGCACAAAGAAACTATATCAGGTTGCAAGGCAAAGACAGAAAGATAAAGAAGATAGACACCCTTCGTAATGGATGCCAGCAAAACCCTGCTCACCAGCCCACAGGACATCAAAGGCAGATGGAAAGAGTATTTCCAGCAGCTTCTGAATGAGGAAAACCCCACAGAAGCTGTACTGCCCCAGAACAGCCTACAATGAGAGAAGAAGAGGAGCCCACCTTAGAAGAAGTAAGAACAACACTAAGGACGATGAAGTCAGGGAAAGCAGCAGGCTCAGATGAGGAGGTCACAGCAGATATGATAAAGATGCAGGGTGAGATAGGGGAGAAATAGCTCTGGAGGGAACTAATATTGTGGCGAGAAAGGCATATCCCAGATGACTGGAGAATAAGCATACTCGTGCCAGTGTACAAGAACAAAGGGGACATCCACAACTGTGGGCAGTACAGAGGCATCAAACTCCTACCACATTGCATGAAAGTTCTGGAGAGGGGAATTGATAAATGGATACGTAAAGTAGTAGAATGTAAGATGGGAGAAGAGCAATTTGAATTCAGATCAGGATGCAGCACAATTGACCCGATGTTTGCATTTAGACAGATACTTGAGAAGAAGCTAGAAATGAGAAGAGAGTCCAACTGGGCATTCCTAGACTTGGAGATAGCATATGACAAGGTCCCAAGAAAGCTGATCTGGGCAGTACTGTGATAGTTTGAAGTCCCAGAAACATTGGTAGAATTAGTGCAAGCTATGTACAAGGACCCAGTGGCAGAAGTATGAACAGTGTTCGGCCTCACAGAGGGGTTCCCAGTGGGAGTGGGTGCACACCAGGGTTCAGCTCTGAGCCCAGTGCTGTTCATACTGGTGATGGACTACATTAGCAAACAGGTTGGAGGGGACAGATCAACAAAGCTGCTGTATGCAGAGGATCTGGCAGTACAGGCAGACTCTGAGCTAGAACTTCAGCAAAGGATAGGAGAATAGAATGCAAATCTGAAGGCACATGGCATGAAACTAAGCACAGATAAGATGGTGGTAATGGCAGCAAATTGGGGAAATCAGAAGAAGCTGAGAAAAGAGATAGAAAGGAAGATAGCGGAACAGGTAAACAGCTTCAAGTATCTGGGAGGGGTGGTTGAGGAGAAGGGTAGTCTGAATGAAGAGGTCAAAGCTAGAATCGGAGGGGCTGTAGCCAATTAGCATAGAGTATCAGGTGTAGTCTACGACAGAAGAATGCCAAAGAAACTGAAAAGTAAGGTATACAAGACAGTGGTGCGACCAGTACTACTGTATGGTACAGAAACCTGGGCAGTAAAGCAGTTCAATTGAAGAAGCTAGAGGTGATGGAAATTAAGTGCCTGAGAAAGGTGGTAGGATGTACACTGTGAGATAAAGAAATGAGGACATAACAGCAGAAGCCAAAGTAGCTCCAATTGCAGAAAAGATCAAAGAGAACAGATTACGGTGGTTTGGGCACATTTGTAGAAAAGCAGAAAACAATCTGGTGAGGAAGATTTGGGACAGACAAGAAGAAGGTAAGAGGAAGCGAGGAGGTCCAGCAAAGAGGTGGATGGATTTTGTGAAAGAAGATCTGCGACAGTCAGGCATGACTCTTGAAGAAGGCAGGGGTGTGGCACTGAATCGAGAGAATTGGCAACAGTTAACACGATACCCCGACCCCATGTAGAAAAACAATGGGAAAAAAGACGGGCTGATGATGATGATAATGATGATGACGATGATGAAGAGTGTGAGATAGTATCGAAAGCCTTTGAGAGATCAAGGAAGAGTGTAGAAACAATTTGCCAACATTACAAGGTTGATTAACTGCATTTAGGAAGGCTAAGATGGCCGTAATCGTGCTATGGCCAGGGCGGAAACCATGCTGAGTAGAGGCTAGAAGTTGATGTTGGAGTAAATAGTTTGGAACCTGAGAGTGTATGCATTTTTGTAGGATTTTAGCAATGGGGAGAGTATGGCAATAGGGCGGAAATTTGACATGTCTGTATTGTCGCCACCTTTATGTAAGGTGTCTATGAAGGCTGTTTTCCAGATAAGGGGGACATAGGATTCCTGGGATTGACCTTTTGAGAAGTATACTAACTGGGTAAGCAATAGCTTTGGCAGACATTTCCAGGTATTCAGGGGGTAGGTTGTCTGGAGCACAAATACCATGTTTAAGTTTGAGAAGTAGTTTAGTTACAGTGTCAGTAGGAATGGGACAGAAAGAAAAAGTTTCTATGGAGGAGCTTTCAAAAGGAGTTATTTGGTGGACACTGGGTAGAAATATGAGATGAATTAGGGAAGGAGAATGTAAGTTTAGCTATGGTGTCTATGAAGTGTGAGTTAAAACGGGTAGCAATTTCTATTATTTTTTTTTTTTTTTGTGGATTAGGGCAAGGGTTGCGTTTGATGCCAGGATTTAGTAGATAAGAGATATAGTTCTAGAATTGTTTAGGGTTTTGTTTAAAGTTTTGTTGTAAACTTTTGTCTTTGATGACTAGGCATTTTACTTGGTTACAAAGCTGCCTGTAATGTTGAAGGTCTGAGGGATTGCTAGTTTTATGCCATTTTGTCTAGGATTTATCTCTGACAGACATAAGTTGTTTAGTGTTTCTGGATAGCCAGATGGCATTTTTAACCAGATATTTGTATAATAAGTAAATGTTTATTTCCTGAAAACAGTGAAATGTGTATTCATCTTGAACATTTTCCAAAACATTTTTATCCTGCTACACTCTATTAAAGCATGCTACATTGTTTCCTCTTTATCACAAATTTACAGTCTTTCATTTTTCTGTATATATCTCATTTGTCCCTTTACAGGCAACTTGCTCAACATTAACCTCCACAGAAAATCACTTATTTCTTCAATTTCTTTAAACCTTTTGTGTCTCTCTTTTATAAACATCTTTTTCTCCTCTATACTAAATGTTCCTAGAGTCGAAAATAATAAAATGTCTCCATTACTGCTTCATGCCAATATTTTCTTTCCCTCCCTCAAGCCCCTATTTTCAATTTCGGTAACCTCATTTTACTTAAATATTCATCCATTTTTACTTACAGGATTTTGTTTCTTTTTTCCTATCTGAATACTTAATCACTGTGTCTTATTACACAAAATTTCTTCTAGTACATCTCATTTCCCTGGTTCTATCTCCATCAGCAACTAAAACAGATTTAAAACTGACAAAAAATACTGGATTGAAATGCCCCCAACCTGCTGTCATTTCTATTATAATATATAACCCCTCCCTTACTTAATTGAGCTCATATTTGAACTCCATATAACCCAAAATGCTATTACTGTCTCTGGTAACTTGTTTTTTTACAGGCTGGAAAAGCATATACTACCCCACATAGTTCAAATTCCCTAATATGTATGTATGAATCCATAATACCTCTTGTTAAAGGACGTTATCTCTCGATTAGTGAAATATACCACCCCATACATGCACACACCAGTTTTGTCATTCCCACAAACCCTTGCTTTTTCTCTTTACTTAACTTTAATTGAACCTCACTTAACACACCTTCCAGTATCCAAATGCTTTCCTTTATCTGTGCTTTGTTTTTTGTGATAACCAATATATGCCATATACTGCGGTACCTTTATTCCTTGCCTATAGAAGTCCCACTCCTTAGCGATATTCTCACAACCAGTCTTTTCCTTTCTTTTGTTGTCTGCAGTGTTGCTAAGTGAAAACAGACATAGTTTCAGCATCAGCAGATTCCTGCACACATGTGTCTACAACTTCACTCCATCATCCGGTTCATGTGCCTCAGTCATTGCAACCTTTTTTACAGTCTCCATGCCTCCTTCCTCCAACACCACAATTTTAGTTTGGTTCCCAGCCACATTTGCACACTACAGATCTGCCATTTCTCCAGTAATGGTGTCTTTCATGCTGCATTCAGTATTCTCTTCCATCTTTGTTCTGGTCGCAGCTTTCTTCTCACAATCAGAGGAAATGAGTAAAGGGAGTCACCTGGTACCCTGGCCACAATTCCCCAAGTCAGTATAAATACCACCTTGGGTTCCCCCTTGAAAAGAGGATACTGGCATAGCAGGACTAAACCAGTCAGCAAAGGATAAATAAACAAATATAAATAGATGATAAATGGAAGCATCAAGCATTACTCCAACACACACTATATAATGAGGAGCAGAGGTAACCTCCCAGTGTAAGATATTCTCCAGAGCTATCTAAACAATCCTATCTTGGTTTGTGATTTATAGATCTTTACTGTTAAAAAGAAGTGTAACTGTGAGTGATAGTGAAGAGGAACTATAAGCTTTTGTCTGACTTTCAGGACCTGAATAGTTAGAGCAACAACTTTACTGCACCTATTTTAGTATTTAGTCATATATGCTTGTGTGATGTTTCTCACAGAAGTTGATTTAAGTTCTTTTTGAATTCTATGGTGCCAGATTTTGATTATTCTTTTCTTTTATAATTTTTTATTCATTTGAAGCTGAATATGGATTCCGTAAATGAGTATGCCATTAATAATTTGCTAAAGCACAAATATCTTGTACAGTGTAATAAATGCTATGCATATTTAAAGGTAACACCTGATGAACTGCGGTGGTGGTGCTGCGGTAGCGTTGTCGCCTCACAGTAAGACATTGTCCTGTTCGATTATCAGCTAAAGCGTCTTCTGTGTGGAGACATGCGTGAATGGGCGTACCTTCGTTGAAGGTTGTGCATCAGAGCTGGCAACTCGGTACGTAAAAATCTACTGCCAATCATTAGTGGACCGGAGTTCCCCTGTGGCGACCCCTAACTGGGAAAAGCCGAAAGACACAACAACAACCTGATAAAGCTGGTGATCTGTGTTCCTCATGTCAAAAGATGGATGATTTGCTTACCATTATTAATAGCAAATCTAGACTTGCTGATGACAATCTCACTTGTGCAATTGGCATGGTTTGGAGAACTGTTGTTTCATATATTAATGATTGGACTGGTGAGATAAATAATGTTAGGCGAAGAGTAAATAGAAGACATTTAGAAAATGGTGTGTCTATTGCCTGTAAAGATCATTCGACCCCTATGAAGCAAGACAATTCCCCTGACAACTTCAGAATTCTGCATGCAAGTATTCAGCAATCTGAGGGTTCAGAGTGGTTACAAGGAAAGAAAAAAAAAAGAAAGAAAGGAAGAAGTTTACAACAAATAATAAGAAATAAAATAAAACCTGGACCCCCAGCTAAACCTGGAATATTCAGGAACTATTCTAAGGCTAACCTCCTGCTATTGTGAGAACCTGGCAAAATTCCAAGCCCCCATAAACCCTGAGAACACTGCTGCCTATGCAGAACTCTTCACAGAAACCCTGTACAAGCATGTTAATAGCTGCATAGAGGCAGCTGTACCCACCAGGAAGAAGTACAGAATTAACTCAAAAAAAAACAAACCTCCCTGGTGGAATCACAAAATCAAGAGGCTGTATAACAGGAGGAAGAATATCCTGGCATAAATTACATTACATGGAGCAGGCTAAAAGCACTCTCATCAAACTAAACAAACAACTCAGAGGACAAATACAGTCTACCAAAGCCAAATATGAGGTAAGTTTGGCTTCCCAGGCCAAGGACAACCACAAACCATTCATTAGCTATGTCAAAAACTTCAAAGGCAATACACAATTGTGTGCAGAGCTCATTGTAAATGGAGCCACCTATACTTAGCCAGAAGATATTACAAACGTCCTGGCTGATAAAGTCAGCTCCAACTTTACTCCTCTCTCCCCCTCAACCTTCCCTCAGGAAATATCATCAAATATAACTACCCCTACTATCACAAGGGAACAGGTCCTTAATACTGTCTCTAAGACCAAGAACACTGCATCAATGGGCCGAGACAATATCCCAGGATGCCTTTTATATAGCATGAAACATCACCTATCAGGGCCTCTGTAATTACTATTTAACTGTAGCTTCCAAACAGGCTTCATGGCTTTTGAATGGAGACAGGCAACAGTCATCCCTCTGCACAAAGGTGGGCCATCTACAGACCCTGGAAACTACAGAGCTATAAGTCTCGCTAATCTTATATGTAAAGCCATGGAAAGAATTATCATGGAGATGATCAGCAGAGATATAGTAAACCTCCAAACACTGGACCCAACCCAGTTTGGTTTTGTCAAGGGCAGATCATGCCTATTCAACCTGGTGGACTTCTTTGAGAAGGTCACCAAAGCAGTGGATGAGGGCAAAATCATTCACACTGCCTACCTTGATCTGGCCAAGGCATTTGAGACAATACCCTACTCGGGCATTATTGACAAACTCAAGAGGTTAAGTACAAATCTGTTTGTCACCCAGAGGATAGCCAACTGGCTCACAGACAGGACCCAGGAAGTTAGAATTGGGCAGTCCACCTCTACAAAGAGGCCAGTCACAAGTGAAGTCCCACAGGGATCAGTCCTTGGACCACTCCTTTTTGGCATTTACTTCCCAGAGGTCAAGCCCAACGTCAGTGGTCTCTGGCTGACTAAATTTGCAGATGATTGCAAATTAGGAGCTGTCACTGAATCTCACAGACACAAATGTTCTCCAAGAGGGGCTGACACAGACAAATAACTGGTGTCAGAGCCATGGACTAAAACTAAATGCCAAGAAATGCATAACAGTATCCTTTGGGAAGTCATCTATCCCTAGTAACTATCATATTGACAACACATCCCTTAGAGTTGACGCAGTAGTCAGAGATTTAGGGACACACATAGATAGTAATCTAGCCTTTGACCATCACGTGTCTAGTCTAAGTGGTGAGGAAATCATTCTATGTTGCGCAACTTATAAACAAAGGTACGGCATCTAAGTCCAAGGAAGTCTTTGTTCCACTCTGTTTGACATTCATCAGACCTATCTTTCAGTACAATGCCCCTTTTGGTATGTACCTAACCAGGCATATCCAACAATTGGAATGTCCACAGAGGTTCCTCACTAAAAGAATACAGGGCATAAGTAAAATGTCCTATGCAGACTGTCCCAATGCCCTATCCACCTGTATTCTGTCTCTTACAGGCTTTTGAGGGGAGATCTATGCCTGTCATACTGGGAATTGTCAGATCCCACTCTGATAGACCTCCTGCATGTCCACAAAATAAACAACACCAGAATTACCTGTTCTAAAGACGTAAACCTTGGCTGTGATATAATAGGACCTGCTGGAGAGATAGGTATGTATTTCAGAGAGTACCCCATATATGAAGCATCCAAGCCTAGTTTTGGGCACATGTGCTCAGTCAGGATGGCATGTATTTGTCAAGATCAGAGAACTTTTGCAGCAGATATTTTCCATAGTTTACAAACACTAGGCAGGATTTTTGCCAGGTCAAAAATGTAACAGTATTGTGATAGGGGTTAAAGATAGTTATGAAATCTGTGACTATTACATGTTCAGTGATAACACCAATATTACAGATTGTGTAACTGTGACAATAATGAGAACCCTAGAACATATAACAATTGTTGGGGTGTATAAACCACCAAAGTCAAGTGCTGATGACCTAGAGAAATTCATATATTTCTTGCATGAAACACAGGAGGAAAGAATAATATTAGCTGGGGACTTACATTTTCCAGAAACATACTTGAATAGTATTGAAGCAATTACATTAGTAAGGACATTATTCATAACATTTGTTCAGGAACAACAATTGCTTCAGATTGTAAAAAAACTACCAGGGAATGGAACATACTAGACTTTGTTTGTGTTCCTAAAGAAATTACTGTCACTTCAAGTCAAGTTTTACCAACATTGCCATCAGGATCTAGGCATACAACTTCAGGGGGGATACATTTCGATAAGAGCAAGATACCTGATTAAGATAAGAGACAAAAAAAATGTAAGAAATGGAAGAAAGGTCAAACTCCGTCTTTGAAAACTGAAATAAACAAGCTGGACAAGCAAACTAAACATGGTGTGAGACAAGATCAAGAAAAATTTGAAGAAAATGTATGTAACGGTAATGACATCCAGGTAACCTCAGATACTAGAATCAAATTAGATTATATTGAAAAAGAACTGCACAAACTGGATCCAAACAAAGCACAGCGAGGAGACAGAATTAGTAATAATAACCTGAGAACACTTCCGCAAGAACTTACAGTACCATTATATCTATTATTTACTAGGACATATAAATATGGGGAGATTCCTCAAGACTGGAGACATGCAATTATTAAACCTGTCTTTAAGGGAAAGGGGAGTAGGACAAACCCAGATTCATATAAACATTTAAGTCTACTTTCATGTTGTGGAAAAATAATGAAAAAAGGCATTATTGGATAAGTTATTGTCAGAAATGAATAGACTGGGACTTGAAACCATATATCAGCATGCATATGTTGAAAATAGATCTATTACCACCTATAAAATGATGTTCTACAATAATATAACAGCAGCTATGAATGGAAAATTGTGCTATGATAATTTATATAGATTTAACTTTAACATTTGACAGGGTCATACACAAAACACTGATCAATAAATTAGAACAACCAGGTATTAATGTACTCTTGATAAGATGGATAGCTGCAAGGCTTACAAACAGGACATGGCAAGTATCATACAGCAACTGGACAGGTGAAATTCTTGGTTACAGTCAGGGTGTCCCCAGGGCTCTTGTCTTAGGCCCTTACTTACTTAGATTATATCTTTCAAACCAAACTTTTTCATCTGAGGTGTTCTACAGTCTATATGCAGATGACTTGAAATTGGGTAAACTGATTACATGCCTTACAGACAAAGCACGTCTGCAAACAAACGCACACAGTGATTGAACATGTAGATTCATTTAAGGAGCTGGGTAAATGGGCAGATCCAGCTTTGAGTTTTTCTAATCATATCAACCATATCAACCAATCGGTTAATGATAGTTATAGAACTATAGCGTGAATAAAAAGATATATAACATCTTGGAAGTCAGAAATGATGAAGTCATTGTTTGTTAGTTACATTAGACCCAAACTTGGGTATGGAATAACAACATGGAAATCTCATAAGAAAGCAAGCATGAGTAAACTGGAAAGAGTACAGCAGAAATATACCAAGGGCATCCATGGATGTGAATATTTTAAGTATTATGAAAGACTAAAATATCTGAACTTGTACAGTGCCTCTTATAGATATTTCAGAGATGTTCTTATTCAGGTATATAGGGCACTTAGGGACAACTACCTCTGGAAATGTTTGAGGTTATCAAAAAGTACTAGAGAATCATCAGACAACTTATGTAAATGAGTCTATAGGAATGAGACTTGTACAAACTGGTTGTCTGAGAGAGCAGCTGATGCATGGAACAGACTACCAAATTACATTCAAGCAAGTACTAGTTTAGATATATTTAAGAGTAGCCTGGACACTTATTATGGGAACAAGTGTTTTGGTATATTGGGAGGCTAGAAGGGCATTAATGCCCCCGCTTGAAATATTTGTATGTATGTATGTATATATGTATGTATGTATGTATGTATGTATGTATTCTGTTTACCAGTGTTGATAAGTGAGACAAGTAAACTGAGCAGGTCCACAAAGCTATATGGATGGATGAATGAGTATATAAATGAAAGGCCATGCTTCACAGTCACCTAGATATGGCAACTCACTTGTCTAATTGTAGTCAACAAGGAAATTAAAGTCACCTAGAAATATCACCTTACTTTTTTTTCTGATTGCAGTGAGACAGGAACATACTGGAGTCATCTAGAAATATCAACTTATGTTTTCTGCTCTTAGTAAGATGGAAAAAGAAATTCTCTGCTGTGTGTTTTGGGGCATCTGTTGGGATGTAAGGGCAAGTTAGATTTTTTACCTTATTGATTTTAATAGATACCAGAAGGGAATTTCTTTCTTTCTTTCTTTCTTGTTGTTGACTAGGGAAAGTCCAGCTGGGAAAAAAAAACATTTTCAGAGGAGGCCCAGGGAGAAGAGCCGCACAAAAAAAAAGAAAGAAAAAAATCACATTTGAATTGATTACATGTGGGTATGATTGAATGGGCAAGCGATGGATTTAGAATAAATTATATCAATACCCCCAGCACCTTTGCTCAGTCACTGGGGATGCACAAGCCAGTGCATTTCTTTGTGCCGGTCCCAAGCCCGGATAAATGGGGAGGGTTGCATCAGGAAGGGCATCCGGCATAAAATTTTGCCACATCATATATGCAGAAAACTGTACAGAACTTCATACTGGATCAGTCGAGGCCCGGGTTAACAATGACCGCCACCAGTACTGTTGGTCAACAGGGTGCTGGTGGAAATTGGGCTACTGTTGGCCGAAGGAGGATAAGAGGTGGAAGGCATGCCCAAAGGCAGGTAAAGGCTGGGACTGTGATAGTGAGGGTCGGAACTTTGAATGTTGGCAGTATGACTGGTATAGGGAGGGAGCTAGCTGATATGATGAACCGAAGGACGGTTGGTATATTGTGTGTACAAGAGACCAGATGTAAGTGGAGCAAGGCTAGGTGTACTGGAGGCGGTTTCAAATTGTTTTATCGTGGTGTGGATGGGAGGAGAAATGGCGTAGGCATTATCCTGAAGGAACAGTATGCTAAGAGTGTTTTGGAGGTGAAAAGAGTGTCGGATAGAGTGATGTTTATGAAGCTGGAAATTGATGGTGTAATGATGAATGTTGTTAGTGCATATGCTCCACAAGTTGGGTGTGCGATGGATGAGAAAGAAAAAGTTTGGAGTGAGTTGGATGAAGTGGTGATGACTGTACCCAAGGGTGAGAGACTGGTGATTGGAGCAGATTTCAATGGGCATGTTGGTGAAGGGAACAGAGGGGTTGAGGAAGTGATGGGTAGGTATGGTGTTAAGCAAATGAATGCAGAAGGTCAGATGGTAGTGGATTTTGCAAAAAGGATGGACATGGCTGTGATGAATACATATTTTAACAAGAGGGAGGAGCATAGGGTGACATACAAGAGTGGAGGAAGATGCACACAGGTGGATTATATCTTATGTAGAAGGGCCAATCTGAAGGAGATTGGAGCCTGTAAAGTGGTGGCAGGGGAAAGTGTAGTTAGGCAGCATAGGATGGTGGTTTGTAGGATGACATTGGTGATCAAGAAGAAGAGGATGAGTGTGAGGGCATCACGAAGGATCAAATGGTGGAAATTGAAAAACGTTAATTGTGAGGTGATGTTCAGGGAAGAGTTAAGACAGCCTCTGGGTGGCAGTGAAGAGTTACCGAATAGCTGGGTAACTACAGCAGAGCTAGTAAGAGAGATGGCTAGAAGTATGCTTGGTGTGACATCTGGAAAGAGGAAGGAGGACAAGGAGACCTGGTGGTGGAATGAAGAAGTACAGGAGAGTATACAGAGAAAGAGGTTGGCAAAGAAGAAGTGGGATTGTCAAAGAGATGAAGAAAGTAGACAAGAGTATAAGGAGATGAGGTGCATGGCAAAGAGAGAGGTGGTGAAGGATAAGGATAAGGCGTATGAAGAGTTGTATAAAAGGTTGGACACTAAGGAGGGAGAAAAGGACCTGTACTGATTGGCTAGACAGAGGGACCGAGCTAGTAATGATGTGCAGCAGGTAAGGGTGATAAAGGATAATGAGAGAAACGTACTCACAAGCGAGGAGAGTGTGTTGAGCAGATGGAAAGAGTACTTTGAGCGTTTGATTTATGAAGAGAATGAGAGGGAGAGAAGGGTGGATAATGTGCGGATAGTGAATCATAAAGTGCAGTGGATTAGCAAGGAGGAAGTAAGGATAGCTATGAAGAGGATGAAGAACAGAAAGGCTGTTGGTCCAGATGACATACCTGTGGAAGCATGGAGGTGTTTAGGTGAAATGGCAGTGGAGTTTTTAACTAGATTGTTTAATGAAATCTTGGAAAGTGAGAGGATGCCTGAGGAATGGAGAAAAAGTGTTTTGGTACCGATTTTTAAGAATAAGGGTGATGTGCAGAGCTGCAGTAACTACAGAGGGATTAAACTGATCAGTCACAGCATGAAGTTATGGGAAAGAGTAGTGGAAGCTAGGTTAAGAAGGGAGGTGATGATTAGTGATCAGCAGTATGGTTTCATGCCAGGAAAGAGCACTACAGATGCGATGTTTGCTTTGAGAGTGTTGATGGAGAAGTACAGAGAAGGTCGGAATGAGTTGCATTGTGTCTTTGTGGATTTAGAGAAAGCATATGACAGGGTGCCTAGAGAGGACTTGTGGTATTGTATGAGGAAGTCGGGAGTGTCAGAGAAGTATGTAAGAGTGGTACAGGATATGTACGAGGGTAGTGTGACAGCGATGAGGTCTGCGGTGGGAGTGACAGATGCGTTTAAGGTGGAGGTGGGATTACATCAAGGATCAGCTCTGAGCCCTTTCTTATTTGCAATGGTGATGGACAGGTTGACAGACAAGATCAGGCAGGAGTCCCCATGGACTATGATGTTTGCAGATAACATTGTGATCTGTAGTGAGAGTAGGGAACAGGTGGAGGAGACCCTGGAGAGGTGGAGATATGCTCTAGAGAGAAGAGGAATGAAGGTCAGCAGGACTAAGACAGAATATATGTGTGTGAATGAGATGGAGGACAGAGGAATGGTGAGGATGCAGGGAGTAGAGGTGGCGAAGGTGAATGAGTTTAAGTACTTGGGATCAACAGTTCAGAGTAATGGTGAGTGTGGAAGAGAGGTGAAGAAGAGAGTACAGGCAGGATGGAGTGGGTGGAGAAGAGTGTCAGGAGTGATTTGTGACAGACGAGTACCAGTAAGAGTGAAAGGGAAGGTCTACAAGAGGGTAGTGAGACCAGCTATGTTATGCGGGTTGGAGACAGTGGCATTGACAAAAAGACAGGAGTCAGAGCTTGACGTGGCAGAGATGAAGATGTTAAGATTTGCACTGGGTATGACAAGGATGGACAGGATTAGGAATAAGTATATTAGAGGGTCAGCTCAGGTTGGAAGGTTTGGAGACAAAGCCAGAGAGGCAAGATTACGTTGGTTTGGACATGTGCTGAGGAGGGATGCAGAGTATATTGGGAAAACGATGCTAAGGATGAAGCTGCCAGGTAACAGGAAAAGAGGAAGGCCTAAGATAAGGTTTATAGATGTGGTGAGAGAGGACATGCAGGCGGTTGGTGTGACAGAGCAAGATGCAGAGGACAGGAAGAAATGGAAACAGTTGATCTGCTGTGGTGACCCCTGACTGGAGCAGCCGAAAGAAGAAGAAGAATCACCTTTGCAATACACAGCACCATAATTACATTTTTAATTCATAATTTCGCACTCCTTTACTCTCTGTCACTATAAATGGTACTACACTGTGTAGGTAAACCTTGATGCAAAGACTACATCTAATGTATCTGCACAGCCACATCTGAGAAGAATATGTATATTTTTGGAGTGAAGCTAACTACTCTTATTCCAGAGTAAAGCCACCCTTGTGTTTCCAACATTAAGTGATATTTAAGATCACTTTGGCCAAGGCTATCTGAGTAACTTTCAAAAGTTTGGAGGTTCTCCTGTCACCTGGAATATAGCTCCCCAGTTATGTTCTTCTGCCACTAATTATTTCACTCCTGTCACAGTGCTTCCATCAAAATAACAGGTGGCAATCAAACTGAATCAGCATTGACTAGACTTTAAATTATGGTAGTTGTGTTGTCGTAAAAAGAGTCTAAATTGAAGGTGAGCTGAGGTATGAAACCCAAGAAGTATTATTCCCAGTGGAGGGATTTTCTACTCCATGCCAAATGTCATAAATATTATATACTTGAAATGCTAGTTAATTAGTTGATTAGTTAGTCATTCAGTCTTTTCGCACTAGGTATGTTGCTTTTGTCATAAAGATGAATTTAAAATGTGGGCTGCAAGAGTATAAACGTAAAGTATCCAAGTATCTTTTACTGGTTTATTACTGCAGGACAACTTTGAATCTTTGATATACATTTATCCATTGTTCCTTGTTATATTATGAAGCCAACATTTGTTTTAGGTGCATTTTAGTGACAGTATATTTGTTTTTTTATTTTTATTTTTATTTTTTTATTTTGCTAGTGAGTGTGAACAGTATAAACAAGTATCTACTAATTGCACATAGTTTGAAATATCACACTGCATGTATGTATGTGTATATATATATATATATATATATATATATATATATATATATATATATATATATATATATAAAATATGTACAGTATCAAACTGACAAATGTAATGCAAATATGACCAAGTTTTTCAGTCTGTAATGCATTTAAATAGAATGTATTTATTTTTGCAGAACTGCATAATTTGATAACACACCTGGAGTTGTGCAACAGGACTTAACATGCCAAATTCAAATGTCTCATTATTCTTTAGCTTAGTATCCAGCAAAACGCTTGTCTGAGACTCTAGAGCCAGACTGCAGTGGCCTTTATGTAAAGAACAGTAAAAACATAATCTGCATTGTATTTTATTTTATCTTACCCATACTCATCTTCATACAAGGGAACCATTGGTTATGGCTTCCTTGCTGAATACCACATCTGGTAATTATGACTTATCTTATTAAAGATGTGCGCATTCCTGCCATGCCTTTTTGTAATCACACTACCTTCTGTATCTATTCTTATTTGGTTTAACATTTCAGGCTGTCACTGTACCTTGACACCTATATAAATACAGAGGTGAAACTGCTCTTCAGCAATATGGAATGTTGAAATTCCCCTGGTCCTCTTCCAATAAAATAATCTCCAAGACAACATGTCCTAAATTCTCCAGTGTATCTGGATTTATGTAGCTTTGCTTGAGTGTGATTACTTTGCTTTACAGCCAACAAGCAGCTAACTAACCTTAAAGTAAAATACCTGCTAACTGCCGAGCTATTGACCAAAATTTAAGTAATAATAATACAAAGTGATGGTCTATAACCCTACACTATTTGGACAGAGATATAACTCCTACCATTTATTAGATTATAATTTTAAACTACTCAAACAGTATTTCTTACATTATTTCCTTATTAAATAATTGCATAAAATTTGAAAAAAATGTAACTGTGAAGATTATGTGATAGCTAAAACTTGCCATCTTGCATGTTAAACTCTTATAAAAAGAATTGCAAAGGCATTTATGAGCAGATAAATCCTAAAATAACATCACACTATCATACAAAACCCTTGCACAAATGTGGGGTGGAAAGGCTCTGTAATTCCAAGATTTTGATCTATACTTCCTGACTGCTCATGTCAATCCTGTATTTTATGGCTGGACTCTCTTAATCTGCCAAATCGAAGTCATGACATGTTTTTTTATTCTCCAGTACACGGACTCATGATAAAGTAAGAGAACCATTGGATGCAGGGCATCCCATCACACTAGAACCATTTATTTATTCCAAACAAATCAAAACCATAGCACTTTGCATTATCCAAACTTAATCCTGAAGGAAATTAAGCAATCTATGCCATGCCTTCATAAAAAATTAAATGGAGTTTTACAATTATTCCTATTGAAAGACTGACCAGGGGAGTCAGAAATGCTGCAGCTGTGATTGTGGCCAAGCCAAAACTGTTTACAAAGCATGCACGATGTAGCCGGCGCATTGTGTACGAAGATCAGCTCTCCACCATGGCTGCAAACGGGACGTGCAGAAAGATCATGTTAGATCAACACACAGCCATGGTAATACACAAGCAACTGTTGTAAACATTGACGAAGGATGAGCCTCTGTGATTTTTGGTGTTAAAGTTTGCACAAAGATGGTAATATTGATGTTCTGATTTGTAGTTTAACCCAAGAATAAAGCTATGCAGAGATATGCCCTGTGTAAGGAAGTAAGGGAAGTATTACTCAAAGAGGAGAGTAGAAGCTGTATTGAGACCACTAAAAAAAAACAGAAATGGACAGAAGATTGCAAGTGGAGAAGATATTCATATTAGAGATGCATAAGACAATGGAGAAGGCAGTAGGAGACCTAGTCACAAAGAGTCTATATTAGACCACCGAACGCTTAGGTCAGCAAATGTTGATTAATCGACCCCATGTAAGCAAAAGCTTACAAAACCGAACTGTCTGAACAGCGATTTTTTTCCCTTGGAAAAAAATCGCTGTTCCAACAAAAAAAAAAAAAGAAGGAAAATACTTTAATAGGTGATATTAAGTGGGGGGGTTTGCCCCCCACACCCACCGATGTGGGGGGCTGTGCTCCCCACACCCCCCCTACTTAAATATACCAACTCCGAGACCGCACTACAGTGCCAACAACAGCAAACTACTGAAGCGGCCAAGTGAATTCTTTCCCAGGGAAAGAATTTGCTTACATGCCACTTCAATATTTTGACATTTCGGCATTTACAGCTCGACCAAGTCGCATTCGCTAACCTGCATCTTCAGTCAGCTGATAGGAACCCTTCACAAATATCAGTCTGAAGGCCTAGAACTTATAAAATAGGAAACACACACCTGATAGTTGAAGTACAGAAAAGTAGCACTGATTACCATCACTCAACAATCCTAACAGCATCATAAAATAGTTCAGTCACTGTACCTTTACCTACAAATATCATAAAAAAGCAGTGAGAGGATGTAAACCACCCACTCTTATAACTTCTACTCTACTAAGAACTACCTTTATACAGTGACCTACGTGGACTTCAAACACAGTACTTTCAGAATTGCATATATCAGTTGAATGTCACACACATTTATAGGTTCATAGGTAGGTACTAGGCTATCTGCCCGAAGGCATTTATAAGCCTAGACAGAATGTGTTGGCTTTCGCTGCCCCCCTTAGATTAGTTCCCTGTTCCTCTGTCCAGCAGAGCCATTGAAGTGATCCCTGGGGTAAACTTTCTGTTTCCCATCCACTTGTCAAGGTTTCTCTTGAAGAGGGTTAGTGAGGAGCTCTGCCTAATGTAGATTGGAATCTTGTTCCAGAGCATGGGAAGTCTCTGGGACAGGAATCTATCCCTCCAGCATGTCCTATTTATTGCTGTGGTGAGGTTTAGATCCCTGGAGCATTCTGGGTCGGACATGGTCTTGTATGTCAGGCAGAGATCACCTCTGAGTAGGCGGTATGCAACCAAGTACAGCTGGAGTTTCTTCAGTCAAGCTGCACAGGGCATCTGCTTGAGACCAGTGATCCTCTTGGTGAGGTACTTCTGTGGTCTTTCCAGTTGATGCAGGTGTCTTGTAAGGTACATCCCAAATGGGGCATTGTACTCTATGATGGTTCTGATGAGTGATGCGTAGAGGGGCCCAATGGCCTCTTTCGAACTGGATGCAAACCGTTTTGTGATTAGGTGGGCCACATAGAAGGATTTTTCTAACTACTTTGGCAATGTGATCATCAAAGGAGAGGTTACTCTCTACTTGAGTCCCCAAATCTCTTATTACATCTTCCGTATTTAGGGGGCTACCACCTATGTGGTAGTTTGTGGGTACTTTGTTTTTTCCAAAGGGGATGACTATGCACTTTTTGGCATTTAGCTTGAGGCCATGGTTTGGACACCAGATATCTGTCTCAGTGAGACCCTTTTGGAGGATGTCTTTGTCAGCCAGAGAGTCAATTATAGCCCCTAGATTGCAGCCGTCTGCAAACTTGGTCAGCCATAGTTCTCCTGTGCTTGTCTGTACCTCTGAGAAGTATATGCCGAACAGGAGGGGTCCTAGGACTGAGCCCTGGGAAATGCCACTTGTAACCGGTTTAGAGTCAGACCTAGCGCCCACAACTCTTACCATGTGTGTTCTGTCCATGAGCCAGTTGGCAACCCATCTCATGACGTAGGGGTTTATGTTCAGGCTGGTGAGCTTATCTATAATACCTGAGTGGGGAATGGTGTCAAAGGCCTTTGCAAGGTCTAGGTAGACTGTGTGGACCACCTTTCCCTCGTCTTTAGCCTTGGTAACTGTCTCAAAGAAGTCCACCAGGTTTAGGAGGCATGATCTGTCCTTAACAAAGCGGAATTGGGTAGGGTCCAGTGTTTGGAGGTTCCCACTGTCTCTGTTCATGAGATCCATGATCATGCACTCCATAGCTTTGCAGACCAAGCTTGTCAGGCTTATAGGGCAATAGTTCCCGGGGTCCATTGTGGCTCCACCTTTGTGGAGCAGAATAACCATTGCTGTGCGCCACTCTGTGGGCTTGTAGCCTGTGGAGAGGCTAAGTTTAAACAGTGTGTTTAGGTGAGGGGTTAGTTCTTTATTAATTAGTATCCACAACTTCTCCTCTGGTTGATAAAATATGCCTGATCTTTGTATAAAACTAAAGGGACTAAAACATCCATACTCCCAAATGCTTCATTTTATCATGCCCCATAAATTTGAATATTGCTGAGCCAATTCATGTGTGGGTACATAGTTTATAGTTGTAACATTTTTGTTTTACCTGCATTAATTTTATATCCCCCAAAAAGCAAAAGCAAGAACTGTCTCAAAATTTCCACAATACCCAGCCATTTTTTACTTCATTTCAACTTCTGATTTTTGCAGTTTCATTAGCTCATCTGAATATCTGCTTAAAGCTTCTTCCATTTCTTCCATTCTTTTATTTGAGATTATACACTCCTTAACTGTTTTGTATATTTTAATCAGCTCTGACCACATTTGACTTATTTTTTTCCCTAAATTACTGAAGGTCATGTCTTGCAGCAAAGTTAGGGCTTCAATTGCTTTTTGCTGAAGCCTAATCAGTTATTGTGATTATGTCAGCCGGTCTGTGGTTAATGGACTAGGTCTTATTGTGATATATTAGGTCTCTCTAAAGTAATTTACTGCATTCAGTTATTATAAAATGCATGAAAAATGTCAGTATTAATTACTTTATATTAAAATGGATTAACTCATCGCTGTCTAACAAGCAATTTAATGTACTAAATTAGCAGCTGTTATTCATATTGAGCTGATGTTCCCTTAGGGATCCCTCAAGGCTCTGTTTATGTCTGAAACTTTTCAACAATACATTTTCTTTTCTGCTTACAGTGCCAGAATATGTGCATCATTCTTTCCTCTTCCTCATACCTCTCAATCTCGGGGTGCAAGAAATCTGGATGAATCCATAAATAATTGGGGGGGGGGCAAAGGCCCAAAATAGGGACACTTTTTAAATATTGTTCTTATAAACTTAAAAAGTTGACATAATAGCAGGTTTTGCATTAGCATGAATTTTCTGAAGGTTATGAAGTCTGAAACACAAATTTATGTTATTTTCTGACTTCAGTTCTGATTTGCCAGAACACAGAATTTTCTTGAGGAACATACCAAATATATGAGACAAAAATCTGGACATTCTTTGAAAATCTGGACAATTGAGAAATATGCTCTCCTTTCTTACCCCTCCAATCTAATATGTTATTTCTGCTTTACTTTACCAGCCTCATGGGATTAGATGCCATCTATATAGTATTCTCAAGCTTTAATCTGCTTCTCTGTGTACTTTTTGTATTGCCTCATTATCTAAATTTTCTTTTGTCAATAACCTGCATCTCCCTTCCATCCTTCCTCCCTAAGCCTTTCTCATTCTCTTTTCCTTGACCTTTTGCCTTCTTTCCATTTGCCTCTGTCACCCTTTCCATTTCCTCCACTGTGCCATCTTCTCTCCTTTTGCCCTCCATTCTGTCCAATCCTTTTTCTGTTACCCTTTTTGTATGCTTTTTCCAGGTTTTCTGCAGTACCAAATAGTTCCACCTTTGGACTCCTGGTATTCTGTATTTCTGAATTTACTTATCTGCTGGTTTAACTCTTTTTCCAATCATCCTTTTCTCTCCATACCAAATCTCCTCCAGATTTCTTCATTTTCCTTCCCTATTTTTGCCCCCATCTTTCTGTTCCCCATATTGTTGAAGTTCCCTTAACTAGATTTCATGCTTACAAGTTCTTTTAGTGCTGCTTTATTTGTGCCCTTTAGTGAGCTTCTCCACTAATCCATATTCTTTTGTCTCTCTCTCTCTCCCTTAACCTTATTCTCTTGTTTCTGTCAAGTTAATAATGTTACATGTCATTTCATGCATGGAGATGTGTGGGAGCCCCCAGCTCCACTTTTCTTATTTATTCTCATTCTTCCCTTGCTCACTGTTTTACCCTTGTCTTTACTGAACCTGTTCTCTCTCTTTTTTTGCATTTGTTGTAACCATATGTCCCTAGGGTCTATTTGTATGTTTCAGAATAGGTGGAGTGTATCCCATATCTTTTTTCCTCAAGGTTTTTCTCTGTTGTCTCTTTCACCATATTCTGAACATAGAGCCGTGGGTACTTGTGAAGCTTTGCTTCTGTTATCTCATCTTCCCCCCTTTCACTTTCCTTTTTCTAATCTCACAGTGTATTTTTGTTCTTGTTCCTGATTCCTGCCATTTCTCTAAACTTCTTGAATGTCTCTTATAGTTCCCATTTCTGCAGCCATATCTTCTGACATTAACATGCAGTCATCTGTATATAATACAGACTGATATTTTTTATCCTTTCCTTTTTTTAGTCATTGTTAAATTTCATATGACTCCCATTATCAGTTCCTCAATCACAATCATGAACAGGCCAGGGGATAGTGGACACCCCACCTGGTCCCCTATTTTTTCTTGTCTACTCAGATACTCTCCCATTCATGAATATTTCAATTTCTGGGTCCTGGTGTATCTAACATATGAACTTTCCTCTACTAGCCTTTGCTGTAGTATCTTCCAAAGAAATTCCAGCCTCACCATATCAAAGGCCTTCTGCAAGTCAAACATGCACAATCTCTCTTTTCCCTTCTTGATTTTATTCCACCCTGTGCATAAATTCCATGAGGACCCACCATTTTTCCTGCCTTTCTTCCCATCACAAAGTCATTTTGTCCTGCTAGCATTATTTTTGACAATACTTCAAGTCTTCTGCAGATACCTTTGTCAAAATTGTGATGTCTACATGAATCAAAGAGTTAGACCTTTACTTTCATACTTCCCCCACCTTTCTCCTCTCCTCTCCTCATGAGGTATCATGGTTATTCTGACCACCTCATATTTGTAGATATTTTGCTTGAGTCCTATAATCTCTTGTATCCTTCTTCTATGAACTTTCACATTTACTCCCTTCTCCACAAGGGGCATCAATCGGGTTGTCCAACTTTCCTCTCCTTCATCTTGTATATAACTTTCCTTGTCTCCTCCATTGTTGTGTCGGCATTCAGCTGTTATCTTTGTTCATCCTCCAGTACATGCCCCTCTATATTCTTTTCCCACTTCCATTCTGACACTTCTGTCTCTTCATGTTTTTTCTTTTTTTTTTTTTGTAAATCTCATTGTAGTATTCCTTAAACTTTCCCTGATTAGCATGTCTTCTTTTAAATATTCTTCATCTCCTCCCATTATACTCTCTCACACACACACACACTGAACCAAGAAGCTAACAAACGTCCCTTACAACCATCCCTACAACGCCTGGGTTTAACACCCCCAATGTCTCCCCCGGAGCTATCCTGGGAATTCTATTCACTAAAGCAAATATAATCAAAGCAAAACCACCTATAATATTTATATCCCCCAACAAAAACATAACTTCAACTAAGACCTCATAGTTAGCAAGAATTGTCAATAATGATTGATCTCCGTATACTGGAACAACCTGCACATCAGACAAATATAATTTAAATTAAAATTGGGCTATAAGCCAGTAACATGCTAATAACAGCATGGTAGTCAAGACTGATGCTTAGATTCTACTTTTACCATCAACTAGACATATTTCTTTTGCCCTTAGTAGTAATTAGATACCTAATCCAGTAGAGGACACTGGAATCTGATCAATGGCCAACTTTCAGTTGAAAGTGTTAGACCTGCTAGTGAGTCATCAGATTAACTTTTGGAATTGTGAGATTATAACAATATATATCCAGTATTCATATCTAATAAATAATTTGCTATAGGTTCATAGGTAAACACTAGGGAATCAGTCTGCAGACTATTACATGCCTAGCCAATAACCAGACAGGTGAGACTCATATCACATACCTTGTGCCTGTGAGGAAAACACCTTAACATTATACCAACTCCCAACCCATCTCTTAGGTATCTAGGAAGACTAGAGAACTATATCAGACCAGATAATGTAACAGTCCTGGTTTTTGAGTCCATGCTTCTATGACTGCACTGAAACTTATTTAATGCAAGGAGCAAAAATGCAAGAACCAGTCTTGCATATGTAGTTCATATTTCTACCTCTGAACTGAAACGTATGTAATACAAGAGGTAAAAACATAAGAACACCCACTGAGATGTTCTTTACCCTCATGATCAAACCACGCCAACCATGGATAAATCATACATTACCCCCACCCAGACATGTATTATAGAAAAATTAGATTACTATCTCCTTCCATGTGAACATTAATAAGGCTCTCTTCTTGAGAAGGCTCTGAGCAGTTTGCATTTTAGCAGACTTCTTGTTAGGGAAGTACTTCAGTGATCTTGAAGGGTACATATTTTTTACTTTTCCAGATTTCAGCAACACTGGTTGCTCTCTTGTTTTTTTTTTTTTGTTTTGTTTTTTTTCTGACATGCCTAGTAAAAGGGTAATTTTTAATTCTTAATTGCCGTATAAACGTTTTATTTAAAAAGGAAGCAACACGTTTCCTGATATCACCTTCAAGTATCAGTGCAGTTACTTCTGTTATGAAAGTGGCCTTATCAGGATCTACAGGAACACAATCTCCAAGTACAATTGCTCAAGATCAGTCCTAATGAGATAGCTTCAATATACCAGAAATAAGATAGTAACCCCACACCACAACACACAATCAGGATGTTTTTGTGGAGAGTAAAGTCCCTGATATCTGTAGCTCAAATCACTTGTCACATGTTTTCATGCTCCAAATGGCATGATATTACTATAGCATTTTGATTACTACTAATAGTTGAAAAATGCTGAAATTAACACTTGCAGAAACAATATATTAACTTGTTTAATACCTTTGGATGTTGTCTACTTACAAAATAGATTTTTTTAATAGTATCACAGATGTTAAGAGATTAGAAAATTCATCAAATATATTTTTGCAGGGTACAGTAGTGCTGTCTCACTCTATTGCTGCCATCTTATTTCATCATTATCATCATCATCAGAAAACCCCTTTTTCCCATTTTCTACATGGGGTTGGGGTACCATGTTAACTGTTGCCATCTCTCTCGATTCAATGTCACACTCCTGCCTTCTTTGACACTAATGCCTTACTGTTGCAGATCTTCTCTCACACAATTTGTCCACCTCTTTTCTGGATACCCTTGTTTCTTCTTACCTTCTTCCTGTCTGTCCCAAATCTTCTTCACCAGATTGTCTTCTGCTTTTCTGCACGTGCCAATCCACCTTAATCTGTTCTCTTTAATATTTTCTGTAATTGGAGCTACTTTGTCTTCTGCTTTTATGCCCTTATTTCTTCCTTCATTTGTCCCACAGTGTGCACCCTACCATCCTTCTCAGGCACTTAATTTCCATCACCTAAAGCTTCCTTTACTGCCCAGGTTGCTGTACCATACAGTAGTACTGGTCACACCACTGTCTTGTACACCTCAGATCCTTTGGAATTCTACTGTTATATATTACACCTGACACTCTATGCCAGTTGGCTGCACCCCTTCTGATTCTAGCTCTGACCTTTTCATTCAGACTTCTTTTCTCCTCAACCATCCCTCCCAGACACTTGAAGCTATTAACCTGTTCCACTCTCTTCCCTTCTATTTCAATTCTCAGCTTCTTTTGATTTCCCCAGTTTGCTGCCATTACCACTGTCTTATCTCTACTTAGTTTCTTTCCATGTGTGTTCAGTTTTGCATTCCATTCACCTATCCTCTTTGCTGTATTTCTTACTCAGAGTCTGCTTGAAATGCCACATTGTCTGCATACAGCAACTTTGTTGATCTATTCTCTCCATTCTGTTTGCTAATGTAGTCCATCACCTGTTTGAAAAGCAGTGGGATCAGAGCTGAATCCTGTTGCCCACCCACTCCCACTGGGAACCCCTCTGTGAGACC